>NC_083591.1:18911736-19085173 GCF_027579695.1 Neoarius graeffei | reverse complement strand
CTTTTCTACGTTAAATCTATGTAAAAAATGTGTTCTATAGCATCTTTAAATGTTAAAATCCCAACAGCTTCAGGGGGCTTTGCCCCCTGTACCCCCAGCAGGGGCGCTGCCCCTGCACCCCGCAAAGGGCTTGCAGCCCCCTTGACCCATGCTGATAGTTTCTTACATTCCTCTATTTTTTTCAATTACTGCTGGGATCCCTGGCTTAACCGCTGCCTACTACTCTTTCTTACTTGCCCCTTTCTCAGAATTGAGAGGGCTGTACTAGTATATGAAAGTTTACCTTTTTGAATTAAATTCTGAAAAAAAGGAACTTTTTCATGGTATTCTAATTTTTTGAGATGCACTAGTATATGTGTGTGTATGTATGTATGTGTATATTTTATATATATATATTTTTTTCTCCTTCAAGATTTTTACACCCTACTTAAAGGACACAGGGCGTGTCTAAATTGTAAATTTAAATCCATAAATTCCACTGAATGAAAATGCCAAGACCTCACGAATGTTCCCCAGCCCCCGATCCTCATTAAAGCCTGCTCACTGCAGATAAGCACCTCATCAACACATCTGCCTGCATCAACACTTCCACCCAACACCGCTGACCAGATGGTTATTACACACAGCTTCACACCAGAACAGCTGGACAAGTAACAGGAGGACAAAAGGGTGTGGATGAGGGTGTGTTTGAGTGTTAAATGGGGAAAAAGACAAAACGAGTGATTTCAAGACAAGAGTCCTCGGAAGTGGCGGCACGGTGGTGTAGTGGTTAGCACTGTCGCCTCACAGCAAGAAGGTCTGGGTTCGAGCCCCGTGGCCGGCGAGGGCCTTTCTGTGCGGAGTTTGCATGTTCTCCAGGTGCTCTGGTTTCCCCCACAGTCCAAAGACATGCAGGTTAGGTTAACTGGTGACTCTAAATTGACCGTAGGTGTGAATGTGAGTGTGAATGGTTGTCTGTGTCTATGTGTCAGCCTTGCGATGACCTGGCGACTTGTCCAGGGTGTACCCCGCCTTTCGCCCGTAGTCAGCTGGGATAGGCTCCAGCTTGCCTGCGACCCTGTAGAACAGGATAAAGCGGCTAGAGATAATGAGATGAGATGAGTCCTCGGAAGTCCTTGGTCCTGGTAAACTGACTGACCCTTCAGACTCCTAACATCAAAGATAAACAAACATCTCCTGACAGAACCTGTTCTCCGATTGATGAACGTTTATTTGCTTTAGATTATGCAGAACAACATGCACTTGTTTTTTTTTTCTTTTTCCTTTTATCCATTTATAATTGTATTTAATGTCATGGAAGGAAGTTAGTTCCTGTTAACACTCCTGTTATTGCAGTGAAGTCATCTCAGCAGCTTCTCTTTTTACGTGTTTTGTGCGACATGTTTGTCTGCAACATGAGTACCTATGGAAATGGTTGCTATAGAAATGATTACATATTCGAACGAGTGCATTAGTTTAAATCCCCTGCTGGCTGAAAGGCCCGAAGGGGGATTATGTTGTGGCAATATCTGACGGTCCATCCATCTAGGGAAGGGTGCTCATCTTCTGAAATCAACTCCTCTCACAATTTTTGGAGGAGTTTCACCAAACTTGGCAGGATTCTTTGTATGTCAGTAATACGCATATTGCAATTTCGTTAAATTCGGTCACATTTTACCAGAGTTACAGCTCTTGATTTACAAAATCATAATTTGACAATTTCATGAGTGTTTTCCTTCTGAAATCAACTCCTCTCACAATTTTTGGAGGAATTTCACCAAACTTGGCAAAAGGCATTGTTCTATGTCGGTAATATGCATATTTGTTAAATTCAGTCACATTTTACCAGAGCTGTGGCCCTTGATTAAGAACCTTGTACTTTCACAATTTCATGAAGGTGTGCTTGCCTTCTGAAATCAACTCCTCTCACAATTTTTGAATGAATTTTTTGAAGCTTGGCAAAAGGCCTTGTTATATGAAGGTAATACGCATATTGCGATTTAATTTCGTTTGTGAAAATTGTACCAAAGTTTTGACCCGTGATTAAATAATTTGTACTTTGACAGTTTCATGAGGGTGTACGTTTTCTGCAATCAACTCCTCTCACAATTTGTGGAGGAATTTCACCAAACTTGGCAAAAAGCTTTGTTATATGACAGCTGTATGCATATTGAAATTTCGTTTAATTTGGGCAAGTTTTACCAGAGTTATGCCCTTGATTATTAACAAACTTGTACTTGACAATTTCATCAAGGTGTGCTTGCTTTCTCAAATCCGCTTCCCTCACAATTTTTATCCCTTGCTGGCCGAAAGGCCCAAAGGGGGATTATGTCATGGCGATGTCCATCTGTCCGTTCGCCCGCCTGTCCTGGGAAGGGTACTCACCTTCTGAAATCAACTCCTCTCACAATTTTTGGAGGAATTTCACGAAACTTGACATGATTCTTTGTTATATGTCAGTAATATGCATCTTGTAATTTCGTTCAATTCAGTCGCATTTTACCCGAGTTATGGCATAAGTTGCCAGCGGGGGATATTGTGCTCTCAGAGCATGTATGGGTGGGGTTGGGCTTCTCAAACATGCTGTATTTACTATACTTTAGACAAGGAATAATAGAAAAATACACTGGTGCCTTTCTGCTTATCCGTGCAGTTGTAACGTAACATAAGCATTTTTTTCTTCTTGATGATGATGATAAATAAAGGATTCTGATTCAACTCCTGCTCGAGCTGCGGCTCAGGAAAATAAATCACTCTGAATGGAGAGATATTGAAATGAAAAAAAGATGCATTTAAAACTGGAGGAAGTTCCTCAAGTAAAGAATAACGTGTGTTTGATCATATGGTGATACAAAAATAATCCAAGCCAAAGATGTGCTAGATAAACAGTTGTTCCCTCAACAGCATCTCCTCCTTTCTCTATCTCGCTCACCCAAAACCACCATGAAACCCAAAAATAAATTGGTTTGGAACCTAAAAAGTTGATTCCCAGCTGGAACCCAAATATAGCTGGTTTTTCCAGTGCAAACCAAGATAATATCAGTGGGCATGTCATTAGTTTGGAGAGCAAGCAGAACGCTGCAATGGAAAAGGATTCATCTGAAGAAAAAATGTCTCTCGCGCGTGCGCACGCTCTCGCTTGCGCTCTCTCTCGTGCTTTCTCTCACTCTCTCTCGGGCGCTCTGTCTGTCTCTTGCGCGTGCGCATGCTCTTGCTTGCTCTCTCTCGCTTGCTCTCTTTCTCACGTGCACGCTCTCTCTCGCTCTGTCTTGCTTGCTCTCTCTCTCGCGCACTGTCAGTCTCTCTTGCTCTCTGTCTCTCACTCACTCTCGCTCACTCTGTCTCTCTCACGCGCTCTCTCTGTCTCTGTTTGTCTCTTGTGCTTTCTCTCTCGCGCGCTTTCTTTCGCTCTCTCTGTCTCTCTCTCGTACTCTCTCTCGCTCTGTCTGTCTCTCTCATGCACTCTCTCTCGCTCTCTCCCTCTCTCGCGCTCTCTCTCGTGCTTTCTTGCTCTCTCTGTCTCTTTCACGCGCTGTCTCTCTCGCTGTTTCTCTCATGCATGCGCTGTCTCTCGTGCGCGCGTTCTCTTGCTCGCGTTCTCTGTCTCTCTCGCTCTCTCTGTCTCACGCTCTGTCTCTCTCGCTCTCTCACTCTTGTGCTCTCTGTCTCTCTCGCACTCTCTCGTGCTTGCTCTCTGTCTCTCTCGCTGGCACGCTCTGTCCGTCTCTCTCACGCTCTGTCTCGCTCTCTCTGTGTCTCACTCTCTCTCTCTGTTGCTCTGTCTCTCGCTCTCTGTCTCTCTCTCTCACGCACGTGCTTGCTCTCTCTGTCTCGCTCTCTGTCTGCCTCTTGCTCTCTGTCTCTCTCTCTCTTGCACTCTCTCGCTCTCTCTCTTGCACTCTGTCTTGCTCTCTCTCTCGCTCTGTCTCTCTTGCTCTGTCTCTTGCTCGCTCTCTGTGTCTGTCTCTCTCTTGCACGCTTGCTCTCTCTGTCTCGTTCTCTTGCGCGCTTGCTCTCTGTCTGCCTCTTGCTCTGTCTCGCTCTCTCTCGCTCTGTCTGTCTCTCTCTCTCTCTTTTGCTCTTGCTCTCTGTCTCGCTGTCTCTCACTTGCTCGCTCTCTCTCAGTCTCACTCACTCTCTCTTGCGCTCTGTCCCTCACTCTGTCTCTATCCCTCACTCGCTCTCTGTCTGTCTCTCATGCTCTCTGTCTCTCAGGCGCTCTCTCTCACTGTCTCTCGCACACACTCTGTCTCTCGCGGTCTCTCTCTCTGTCTCTCTCACTCTGTCTCTCTCACTCTGTCTCTCTCTCTTTCTCTGTGTCTGCCCCGCTCTCTCTCTCACTCTGTTTCTCTTCGTCTTGCTCACTCTCGCGCTCGCTCTCTGTCTCGTGCTCGCTCACTGTCTCGCACTCTGTTTGTCTCTCTCTGTCTCGCTCTGTTTGTCTCGCTCTCTGTCTCCCTCTCCCTCTCTGTCTTGTGCTGTCTGTCTCGCGCTCTCTGTCTCTTGTTCATACTCTGTCTCTCTCACGTGCTCTCTCTCTGTCTCACGTGCGTGCTCTCTCGCTTGCTCTCTCTCGTGCGCTCTCTCTCTCGCTCAGTCTTGTTCTGTCTCTCTGTCTCGCTCTCCTGCGTGCTCTCTGTCTCTTTCACTCTGTCTCTCACGTGCTCTCTGTCTGTCTCTCGCTCTGTCTCTCTTGCTCTCTCTTTTGCTCTGTCTGTCATGCACTCTCTGTCTCTCACTCTGGCTCTCACTCTCTGTCTTTCTCTCTCACGTGCTGTCTGTCTCTCTCATGCTCTCTGTCTCTCAGGCGCTGTCTCTCGCTGTCTCTCTGTCTCTTGTGGTCTCTCTTGCGCTCTCTCTGTCTCTCTCGCTCTGTCTCTATCACTCTCACACTCTGTCTGTGTCTTTCTCACGCTCTCTGTCTCTTGCTTGCTCTCTGTCTCTCTTGCGCTCTCTGTCTGTCTCTCTCTCGCGCTCTCTCTCTCGCTCTCTCTCTCGCTCGGTCTCTCGCTCGCTCTCTGCATGTCTCTCTCGCACACTTGCTCTCTGTCTCGGTCTCTCTCTCGCTCGCTCTCTGTCTTGCGCGCTCTCTCACACTCTGTCTCTCTCTCTGTGTCTGTCTCGCTCTCTCTTGCACTCTGTCTCATGCTCTCTCTCTGTCTGTCTGTCTCTCTCTTGCTCTGTCTCTCTTGCTCTGTCTCTCACTCGCTGTCTGTCTGTCTCTCTCTTGCACGCTTGCTCTCTCTGTCTCGCTCTCTGTCTGCCTCTTGCTCTCTGTCTCGCTCTCTTTGCCTCTTGCTCTCTGTCTCGCTCTCTCGCTTGCTCTCTGTCTCGCGTGCGCTTGCTCTCTCTGTCTTGCTCTCTGCCGCTTGCTCTCTGTCTCGCTCTGTCTGTCTCTCTCTCTCTTGCTCTGTCTCTCTCTCTCGCTCTGTGTTGCTCACTCGCTTGCTCTCTCTCTTTGCCTCTTGCGCTCTGTCTCGCTGTCTCTCTCGCTCGCTCGCTCGCTCTCTGTCTGTCTCTCTCACTCTCTCTCGCATTCTGTCTGTCTCGTGCTCTGTCCCTCACTCTGTCTCTGTCCCTTGCTCTCGCGCTCTGTCTCTCTCTCTGCTTGTCTCATTTGCTCTCTGTCTCTCTCTCTCTCTCTGTTTGTCTTGCTTGCTCTGTCTCTCTCTCTGTTTGTCTCACTGTCTGTCTCTGTCTCTCTGTTTGACTCGCTCTCCCTCTCTGTCTCATGCGCTCTGTCTGGCTCTCTCTCTCTCACTCTGTCTTGTGCTCTCTCTCTCTCGCTCTGTCGCTCTCTCTGTCTTACACGTTCTGTCTCTCTCTGTCTCACATGCTCTCTGTCTGTCTGGCTATCTCTTTTCTGTCTTGCTGTCTCTTTTGCTCTGCCTCTTGCTGTCTCTCTCTCTCTCTGTCTATCGCTGTCTCGCTCTCTCTGTGTCTCTCTCTCTCTCTGTGTGTGTCTCTCTCTCAAAAACGCAGCTTGTCTTTTTACTGAGAAACCAACCGTGTGAACTTGTCTATCTTGATGTCTTGCTGCGAAACTTTGCAGATCACCTTGACTGAAAGTGCTGACACTCAAGATGCACATTTTTTAAAAAATCCGTTTATCATACAGAGCCTCTGCTGTAGAAGTTCCTGTGTATGAGCTGTTACTGTAGAAATGACCACGTATTAAAAGGAGTGCATTAATATATTAACCTCTCGTTAACATGAGAGACAGAACTACTAGTCTGAGCTGTGAGGTTATATTAAATGAATATTCTGACCCGTTTGAGAATTTCTCATGTTCATAATGTTTTCTTTAAAAATTTTAAATTAAATGTAACGTAGAAGAAAAGGACACTCAGAGTATCTAAACTAGAAGACGTGAAGCCCCCAGACATGTATTCACAGTAATAGATGACGCACAACAGAAGTAGTGCAGGTGCTCCACACGTTTATTTGTCTGTCGTATTTGTGTCTGGCTTTTTGTGTTTTGGTGCGTGGCTGTGTTGTTTGGAGAAGACGGGGGACAAATGCAGCGCCTGTGGAAGGCATTATTACACTTCTAACTCTCTATGGCAGATATAAATCCGTCTGTGCTTCAGGACAGACATGCCAGTTTCTCAGATTTCCTCCAACACTCAATGAATTCTTATTATTTTGTTCTTATTCAATTACTTTTTTGCGCCTGCGAATACAAACGTATAGTAGCCTTTGTGTGAATCGGGTTTGTTTTTGGGCCGGCAAGGGATTAGTAATGCCGTGTCGGCTCGAATTTAGCACAACCGCTTCAAAATGTGTCTTATTCTCTCCTCTTCTCCATGTTCTCTCTCTCTCTCTCATACACATACACACACGCACGGACACGCACCCAACCTCTACATTTATCACTTAAATCCATTTCTTTCATGTCTGTGCGCATCCATAATTTACACACAGTCCTTTTAGGAGATACAGGAGCCCGGGGTGTGTGTGTGTGAGAGAATGGAAATAGTGAGAGACTACTTCAATTTAAGGGCTTTTGAATTTTTTTAAACCACTAATCTTAAAAAGGTCATGACTATTTAAATAAATAAGTTGGAAAAGAACCGACTTTTGAATATGATGATGAATAATTATTGTATAGAGCTGATGCGAGCATGTGTGCGAATTAAATACTGCGTATGTGAAAGCATCTTTTAATATTGTACACTCAACAGCAGTCCTACAGTGCCACCCTGTATAGTCCACCCTATGTCAAGTCAAGTTTATTTGTATAGCGCTTTTAACAATAAACATTGTCGCAAAGCGGCTTTACAGAATTTTAACGACTTAAAACATGAGCTAATTTTATCCCTAATCTATCCCCAATGAGCAAGCCTGTGGCGACGGTGGCAAGGAAAAACTCCCTCAGACGACATGAGGAAGAAACCTCGAGAGGAACCAGACTCAAAAGGGAACCCATCCTCATTTGGGCAACAACAGACAGCCTGACTATAATATTAACAGTTTTAACATGAGGACAGTTTCGTTGATATTATAGCTCTTCATTGATGGAAACTTGAGTGCAAAACTGTTCATGATAACTGCAGTCCTAAAGTTAGCAAGACAACTGTAGTCCTCAGCCATAAAAGCATTACTGTAAGAGTCCAGAGTATCCTCCAGGTATAACCCTCAACTATCCTCATGGGGCCGTTCTTCACAGGAGCAATGCGATAAAACTCCGACCAGACACAGGGCACCAGGATGGACCAAGCAGGCCCGAGGGGCAGAAGAGGCCAGCATCTCAATCCCAGGACTGCTCTGGCTGGATGCTTGATTGGGTGATGGGAGCACACTCCTCAGCAATGATGAGATGCAGATGGGACCCTTAGGGCTGGCCAAGACAATTCAGTTACATTTCACCGGGTCTGGGACATGCGACAGAATGTCTGACGGCCGATTCCCTGCAGGCTACGATAGCCAGTCGAGATCTCCACCCTCTCCACCAAAAGATTTCCTGTTGACTCCATGTAACTCAGAGGGACAGATTTTGGGGGGGGGGGAAGAAAACGCAGGTTGTTAGGTATGCCCAATGTCACCTGAATAAGTAGGAGCAGTATACATATTGCACCAAATACAAGCAGGGACTCCAGCAACTAACTATGACAGCATAACTAAAAGGAGAGAGCCAGAAGGTAACACAGGCATGAGGGAGCCCCGGGACATAAAGCAGCCAGCCACTACGCCGTCAACAAACTCGAGTGAGCAAGCGAGTGGGGACTGACAGCATCCATACATCCCAGTTTACCAAAACACTCTATGTCTGAGGACCCTCGAGATCTACACCTTTACCTCATAAACACCATTAACAAAAGGCTTGACTAAACAGATATGTTTTCAGCCTAGACTTAAATGCTGAGACTGAGTCTGATTCCCGAACATTACTTGGAAGGCTGTTCCATAACTGTGGGGCTTTGTAAGAAAAGGCTCTGCCCCCTGATGTAGCCTTCACTATACGAGGTACCAGCAGATAGCCTGCACCTTTTGATCTAAGTAGGCGTGGCGGGTCATAGAGGAGCAGAAGCTCACTCAGGTACTGTGGTGCGAGACCATTCAGTGCTTTAAAGGTCAATAGTAGTATTTTATAATCAATACGAAATTTGATTGGGAGCCAGTGCAGTGTGGATAAGACAGGCGTGATGTGGTCATATTTTCTAGTTCTAGTAAGGACTCTTGCTGCTGCATTTTGAACTAACTGGAGTTTATTTATGCACTATGTAGTAAGCATCTCTAGAGAATGGGAAGATGCTACATTTGTATGTAGCATCTTCCCATTCTCTAGAGATGCTCACTACATAGGGTGGACTATACAGGGTGGCAAAAGTCTTAGTCCCCCCATTTTTTTCTCCATACAAACTTTGTTATAGATTTCTATTTTATGACTTCTACATTATCGCGTCAGTACAAAAACATTTTAGAGTTCCAAATGTTCACTTTTTTTTCATCATAAAATCAAATGTTGCAGAAAAACAGTTTGTATCTGAGCAGCATATTCCATAAGAGAGCACTTTTCAGAGTAAAAAAGAAAACATAATGAAGGCTACTGGGTTTTGGTGCAAAATTAAGAAGCAAGTGTGACAAAGTGTCCAGAAGAACTGTGGCTGGTTCTGTAAGATGCTCAGTAAAACCTACCGCTCATTTCCTTATAAAACTGCACTCGCTGGACCTGAGACTACTATTTTTAATTTTTTTTTAAAGCAAAGGGTCGTTTCACACCAAATATTGACTTTGTCTAATTTATTATGGTTTACTGATTACTGTTTATAATATTATTTTAATGTTGAAAGATTTAATTTCATTATTTTTAAGCCATTTTTGGTCGACAGCATTTCTTTACATTTGCCTAAGACTTTTACACAGCACTGTACAGAGAGCTTATCGATAATTAACTTAACTGACTACCGAGTTCTGCAATGCCATTGCTTACAGTGCGGTGTGTTATAACCTGTACATATGCACAGTAATTCAATGGGAATGAGCTCCTCAGCCAATCATGTGGCAGTTGTGCAGTGCATGAAATTATACACATACTTGTCAAGAGCTTAACGTTCATCAAACATCAGACATCTTTACACAGAATGATGCGAAAAACAGCAACAAACAAAACTACTTTACATTACATTAATGGCATTTAGCAGACGTTCTTATCCAGAGTGACATACAACATACCCAGAGCAGTTGGGGGTTAGGTGCTTTGCTCAAGGGCACTTCAGCCCGTCCTACTGGTCTTGAGAATTGAACCGGCAGAGCTGCTTCTGTAACCATTAGGTCATGGCTTCCCCATCTGGATCCATCCATCCATCCATCCATCCATCCATCCATCCATCCATCCATCTCTCTCTCTCTCTCTCTTGGTCCCTCTATCCATCCATCTGTCCCTCTTGCTATCCATCCATCCCTCACTCGCGCTGTGCATCCATCCATCCATTCAACCGTCTCTCTGTCCCTCTCTCCATTCATCCCTCTCTCTATCACTCTCTCTCTACAATTTTGCCCAACACGTTGGGTAACTAGAAGGGAACTCAATAGTGTTTACCACTGCTAAGCCACATATCCAGATTTGTATCAGAATCTAATCATTTGCTCCATGGCCCACCTTTCCTCCAAGTTCCATCCAGATCCATTCACTACTTTTCGAGTTACGTTGAGAACGGACAAACAAACTGAGGCGAAAACATAACCTCCTCCAACAAAGTTTTACAGAGGTAACAATCCCGGTAATTCTGCAGGTAGAAACATTGTGTTAATCAGAGAAGATTGATTAAGGAAGGCTACAGCAACTCAAATAGGCACACTGTGCAACCGTGGTGAGCAGAAAAGCATGTCAGAATGAACAGATCTTCAGGAGGACATGCAGGAGATGGGAACAGGAATCCTGTCAGCCAGGAACAGGAACCTGATGCTCCACTGGGTGTAAGGTACCTGAAAATGGACAGCTGAAGATTGGAAAACATGTTGGTTAAAATTGTACAATGAGAGAGAGAGAGAGATCCAGATGTGTACATATGAGCACATGGAACCTGCGCAAATTATACACACTGGCTTCCTGCTCTAATCCTGTCAATCAGGATAGACTTGACATGCACACACAACTCCAGGTCCTTACGCACCCTGAGAGAAATTTATTTCCAGTGACCTTTTCCCACAGTGCCGAGCTAATACCACAACGTGTGTGGTGAAGGAACGCTTTAACCGATCGTCGATCAAGCTGTTGGAGACCTGTGTGTTTGAAGTGTTTGGGGGAGAAAAGGCTGAGCAGTACTGGAAAGCATTTCTATGTTGTGTGTGTGTGTGTGTGTGTGTGTGTGTGTGTGTGTGTGTGTGTGTGTGTGTGTGTGTGTGTGAGAGAGAGAGAGTGTAGAGGCTTTTCAGAAAAAGCAAGCTGCATTAAGCAGGCCCTCTTATCTGTTTTTAAAGGTCATTCGTGGAGAAGGAAAATTTTATTATTTGCCCGTATTTTTCCCCCATTAGTTAAACAAATAGAGGTGGACAGTGGTGCTAATCTGGAGTGTGACCTTCACAAGAGCAGATATGTGGACATTGTGCACGCTCGAAGGCTCATTTTTCACCTCAGGTGCTGGTTTTAGGTTGCACACAACCAGTCTAAGCCACGCATGTTTCAGTGACGTGAACACCTTTGCCCAGAGGCAGATACGTTCACTTGCACATGCTCACCCACACACACACGTGAGGCGTGAGAGGATTTGTTAAGTTGGAGCATGAGGTGTGTTCTAGAGCGCTATGGGCAGTGTTAACAGCAGGACGGGTGTTTCGCTTGTCTGAGCCGATAAGGCCCTCCTTCACCCCGAACACTTGCCTTGAGACTGTTTTTATGGTTTTTGGTTCAGATAAATAGAATTAAACAGAAACAAGACCTTTTAGGTTTTACAGATGGGTTTCATTGGAGAATTTTTTGGTCCAGTGCTATCACGACGTACTGTATGTGGTGACCTTATTTGTTGTTTATTATATTTACATGGGGTCTAGTTTTGTTATGGTTTTCATACATATTGCTCAACTACTCAATGCCAAGGCTGCTGGAAAAAAATGAGTGAACAAATCAGAAATTTTTGAGCTAGCGTTTGTTAGTTAGTGTGGGTCCCAGTTGAGTGTTTCTTTTGGGGGGTGGACAGCAATAACAAATTGACTAATTGGGGAAAGCCATGGCCTAATGGTTACAGAAGTAGCTTTGGGGCCAAAGGTTCGATTCCCTGCATCAGCAGGAATGGCTGATGTGCCCTTGAGCAAGGTACCTAACCCCCACCTGCTCCCCAGGCTCATCGGGCGCATACCCAGAGCAGTGTAAAATGTGTTAGTAAGTGTCGGCCAGAGCTGTCAGTCATTATTCATGTTCTGGGTGGGGTTATCCACCCAGGAAGCTGTATTTGTTATGCTACAGATGTTCACTCCTGTGTTGTCTCCGTCAGAGGTTTAGTGCAGTATGTTCTAAAGCTTTGCTGTCCGCCATCCTGATGGCGCATTCATGCACAATGTAAAGTTTGTTTGCTGTTTATTTATTGTGATTTGTTTGTGTTTGGTGCATTGGTTGAACTGTGGTTTAGTACTAGACTTTGAGCGCGGAGCGGAGGTTAATGGTGCATGTTCGGCAAACATGTAGAGGTTTGGTTGGTCCTTGGTTGAGTGGAGCGAGGCGTGTCATGTTCAGAATGTGATCTGTAAACATTACTCTGCAAAATTGTGTATTTGTTTACAACCAGGTTTTGTTTTTGTTGTCTTTCGTTTTCACGGTGTTTGACATAATACTCGTGTTCAAGAGGAAAAACTCATATGCACCTGTCAGAGACTCTCTGCTGTTCTTAATGCCAAGGGCTGCTACAGCGTTAGTAAATAATCCCACGTTATTTTTTTTTAAAGCAAATTCAAAATAAGCACTGGATTAAAAACCCATTTATCTTATGAAAACAAAGTTACAAATTTCATTATCCAGTGGTCACGTGTTTGAGTAACGTTGCCTTGCACTTACGATCGGGTTCCCTGTGGTGGGACTCGGATGTCATTCATACAGTCGCAAAAGCTGTTAAAAATCAGGTCACCATATTCTCTTAAGTATGGAGCTCTGCTAAGAAATCCTAGCTAATGGTTAGTTATTGCAGGAGAGTTATCTGGAGGCTTCGGGCTGGATTTGTTTTTTCTCTCGATATCTATCTGCGTTCCCCTGATTCTGAAAAGATGCATGCTAATTAATAGTAAAATTATCAACCGAGAAACGGCTTGTGTCTCGCTGATGTGTGCAGTGCGGTGGAATTTGGAAAGCGTAGTGCGCTGTAGGTAGTATGTCAAATCACAGTGAAATAGAGACAACTACATACTAAATGAAAACGTTTGTTTCGCAAAAGTCAGAAAGGAGTGGTGTGGGGTTGTGCGGGTTGTCGTCTCTCCCCCCCCCCCCCCAATTTATTGAGACAGAAAGAAAACACTCACAGTCTCTGGAAGTAAAATTGAAAAATGTCATTCTTTAAGTGCACGCATTAATATTTTGGCTATTTGTTGACTGATGATTAAGTATCCTACGGTTCCACCCTTCGAACCCAGATTTCAGTTGAGATTAGTTTCAGCCAGGGCTCTGATGATTATGGCTTGTGGTTTTCACCTCTGGAGCAGGATTACAGTTACAGACTCTGAGAGTCATGGACCTTACAGTCATGACTTGAGCTAATAAAGGATTGGGTAGAGCATGGTGGTGATGTTGGAACAGTGCTGGACCATAACACGGGTTATGGTCCTTTAGAACCGAGTGGGTTCTAGCAGTGAGATTAGTGCGAGAGATTACAGACTACAGGTGTTTATGCTGGTACTCGGTGGAATTAGACTCTGAGTAAGTCTCGGAGGTGTTGGTAATGGTGCTGTGGCTGCATGATCCTTTTAGAGGTGTGTGTGTGTGTGTTCTATCAGAGACAGTGTTGGTAATTAGGGCCTGATCCGTGCTGGCAGTGTGCCGGCTCAGGCTGCCTGGCGTCTCCTCAGTTAATTATAGGCCTGTGTGTGTAAGTCCAACCACGCAGGCTTGTTTACCAGCCTGAAACACACACACACACACACACACACACACACACACACACACACACGCGCACACAGAGTGAGAGAGCAAGCAAGAGAGAGAGCTGTAACAAGCCATTGATTTAAGAGGCGTTCCTGTACATACTCGCTGGCTGAGGAATTTGGGAGGAGTGAAGAGAGGAGGAATTTGCCTCCTATTAGCTGATGGAGTGGGAGGTGTGTGTGTGAAAACAGGAAATAAGGTGGCGCTACAGACTACTGCTGAGAAGCCTTCATTAGACTTCAGTATAATGACCTCACTGCCTGAAAATGCACACAAAGTCGATGTTAAGTGCTGTTTTAATGTCTCTGGTTCAAACACACACACACACACACACACACACACACACACTGTTTTCAGTAAGCTCTTCTTGTAGAATGAATGATTGAAACGCTAAAAAACTAAATGGTGTGCGCGCGCGCAGATCTGGTTGCTCCTATTACTCTGTCCTGAGGATCCCTCTCAAAATGGCTGAATAGTGAGATGTTCAGACTGATAGCTGCCTCTGACCCACATGAAAGCTTTCCCATGCCTGTGTGTGTGGTTGCTGTGCACTCTATAGTCAATATCCCAAAGCCCTAAAATGTTGTTGTAATATTAGTGGAAATGTTTTTGTAGACTAATAAGCATGTTTTATGGAATGACTATAAGAATGTGTGTGTGAGAGAGAGACACACACACACACACACACACACACACACACACACACACACACACACACACACACACACACACACACAGAGTCTGAGGTCAGCATTCCAAGCTCGAGATTAAGCTATTTAACAAAATTTATTGAACAGTTAAAAAAAAGTCACCTGTCGTTTCGTCATTTCTAAACATGCATCACTTAATGCTCAGAATAAAGACATTCGCATGTTTTTAGACACCAATTTTGTAATTACATTTAATTAGAATACATGTCACGTGCGTCCCATGAGTGACGCATTTACAATACGGCTTTCAAAACGGGCGTATCAGATGTTCTTTTCCCGTCGCTGACTAAACAGGTGTTGTGTTTTAAAATGGCGGACGTTCTCCAATAAAATGGCTCCTGTATTGTCAGGGAACCGTAAAATCGAGCAAAATGTAAGCATCGTGACGCTGAAGTCCTGATTTTCATGTTTCTTGCTTAAAAAGCGACACTGTTCACTGTGTTTGTGACACTAGTTCGTAATGTAGCACTACTGCTAGTATCTGAGCTGATTTAATATTCAAATGCTTGAAAATACCATTTTAAAATCTTTGAAGTCATTAAAAAAGACAGCTTTAACACGCGTGTGTGTGTGTGTACACACGTGCTTATAAAACTCTCAGATTAACACACACACACACATTCTTGTACTTTTATCGTTGTGGGGACTTGCTGACATAATACATTCCCGAGCCCCTTACCTTAACCATCACAACTAAATTCCTAACCACACTCCTTTCCCTGACCTAAACCCCATTCTAACTTAAACCCTAAAACATACTGTTCACCCTCAAGCAGCCCTTAAGTGAGGACCAGCCACAATGTCCTCACTTCCCAAAAATGTCCCAGCTCTGCAGGTTAAATAAATAAACAGACAGACAGACTCTGGTCCTCAATATGTAGCAAGTACACACACACATACACACACAGGCTTAATCCATCTCATCTGTGACTGTTGATATGATCACTATGGCTATACGAGCTCGACTGTGCGCAGCTGGCTGTACTCGTCAGCAACACACACCCTCGGACGGTGTCAGCTATTTTTCATCTCCCACCTGAGAGAAGTTTCTTAATGCGCTCCCCGCATGACTGTGTACACACACTTCAGCAGTGCGTCTGAGTCAGCGATCTCTTCATCATCATAATGATTGTGTTTCTCTTTAATCGAGGGCCTTGATTGAGATCTACATTTCAGAACTGATTCCAGTCTCAGCACTCATTTAATTCATACATACTCCTACACTTTTTTTTTTTCCCCTCCTGTAATCGACGACTTGAATTGACATGTTTCCTGCACACATCAGATCGTCTTCATTGATTTGTCAGAAATCTGAGTTCGGTAATTCTAAGTAGCGCTGATTGATTTCCTGTTTATCACCTCATTGTGATGTTATCTTTTCACATTACACAATACGTAGCTCACAAACTACGTAGCTAGCAAAACTAAGAAAAGCAACCTTTCTAGCTCTACTTTAGCTATTATTTCTGTTATCGATTCTTTTATAAGGAAAACGAAGAAATTGGTATGAGTGGTGGTAGCTAGGTAGTTACAGTGTTACTTCGGATTGTTACAAAGCATTGGTGACTCCTTCCAGCAATAAACACTTCATTATAGAAAACTTCACCATATCTGTGTGTACACATAACTTTCATCTGTTTATATGGAGTGTCCACCATACTAGTGCCTGTTACGAAAGAAACATTAATGTATTAATGCGAGCAAACAATGGCAGAGAAAATGGGGTCGGGTCAGGGTATGAGGAATTTTCTGAGAAATAATATTTGCTTATTTGTACGTTACTTTATATTCAGGCAAGTGGGTTAACTGTACAGGCTCAACTGTGGTGACAGTAATTCCCTCCTACACTCGGCGAAGAAAAACATAATATGTTTTTATTTGATGTGGTGTAACTCTTCATATCAGATAATAGATGGTTTAGCACAGAGCATCTCCTTTATGAATGGTGGCAGATGGTGATGAGAGGCAGTACCTCCACAGACACTAGTTAGCACTCGGTGTAATATTGGTACACACACACACACACACACACACACACACAGCAGTGAGAACAGTTCTCACTCCTCATCAAAGAGCTTTCTGCGTTCGAGGCGCTCTGTAGAAGATCAGAGCAGTGCGCAACATCTGACCAAATTAGCGCATGGATCAGAGGAGCGATACATAATTCAATAAGCCGGGGACGAGCTGTGTGCGTCCTCATTAATGCAGCTACACTCAAACTACTGTTCTCCTTAACTCTTCTACTATTATCACCAAACTCGGTACTCATCCTATGCTCAGGCTGTTTCTGGTCTGTTCTGTCGAGGCGTGACGATCTGCATAGGAGCACTGCGTTTTGACGTAAGAGTATGAGTTAAACACTTAAAATACACCAGAAGAGTACACAAGCCAATGGATGTTTTGAATTCGGAATAATTCATAGTTGCATAGGCATTTTGAATGCTCCGATATGAATCGAAGCCCCGCCCCTTCCCTTCAGCTCTGCTTGATCCCGCTCATTTTCCTGCTTGAAAGATGCAGCCTCGCTTTCTGTCAAAGTAAATGTAGAATGTTTTGAAGGCCTTTGCGATCTTAACTAAAATTAGACAAGTAGATCATTAGCATCAATTAACTATATACACCAAACTGTGGACACAAATCTATGTGGGCACCCCTTGACTATTGTACCCCTATGCGAGTCTTCCTGAAACTGTTTGCCACAAAGTTTTTGTAGAATATGTCTGTTTTTTACAAATTCCCTTCACTGGAACTAAGAGGCCCGAACTTCATCTAGCATGACAGTGCACCTGGGCACAAAGTGAGCTCCTTGAAGATGTGGTTTCCCGAGGTTGGAACGGAAGAACTCGAGAGAGTCATAACACGAACCCTGCTGAACATGTTTGGGACTGCACCCTATGAGTCCTTGCACATTGTCAGTGCTTGACCATATTAATGCCTGTGGATTTAGAATGGGATGTTCAACAGTGCATATGGGTGTGGTGCTCAGGTGGCCCTAATTTTTGGCCATATAGTGTGTCAGTGTTGCTACCGGAAATTGCTTGAGTGACAAAGGACTATATCAAAAACCGTTTTCCATGTATATAGATGCATTATTTGTACTATGTTTAGTGGGACCTGGTGGGACGACACATTTTTACCTCTTCAGGGTTGGTAGACATGCTGATCTTGGACTTCTTGCTTGTCCTGTGGTTCTCAAAATGCATTGTGTAGCTCTTCATTGGACCTCTGACAAGCATAACCTGTTGGTTGGTTTCAAGGCAGCAACGCACTTATTTTTATTTAAGACTATTTGCTTATCTAAGTGAGGTCAAATGAAAACACGTTTTAGTAAACACGTCTGATGTTTTGATGCCGTTACTTTTTGTTTAGTGATTGTTTATGGACTGATGTGAAGGCCATCCTGTAGTTGCAGGATCTTGCAGTATGCAGTTGATTTGGCTCTCTGAGCACACTGCATAGAGAATTCCGTACAGGAAAACAAATTTTGGAGCATCATAATGAGCATCCAGAGCAAGACTGAAGTTTAACACCAAGTTTTAAAACGTGAATCATTGGGGGAGTAAATGTTTGCATAATCAAAGTACCCAAGAGGTCCTTGAGTGAAGTCTGGCTTGCCAGACTGTTGGGTTGCTTTTGCATTTTATTTTCACATATCCAACATGGGCCACATTGAAACAAAGATCTAAACCTGATGTGTAACAGATCGAAATATCTGAGTTTCCTATTAATTCTGAAGTTTTGCGATCATATGCTAGGACAGCATGAATCACTGAACATGAATCATGGAGTCCAGATGAAAGAAGTTTGAGCATGCTCTGTGGGAGGACAACCATTCAGAAATCCTGGCTGTCTTTGAGGATCTCTCTCAGGTCACGCCAGAACGAGGATATGTTTAGTCCTGTCTCTAGCATAAAATTAAGAAATAATAAAGAGAAGCTAAAGACCAGAGTGATGACTGTGGAAACAAGAGGATCACCCGCTGCTCAAGTGGTGTCAAGGGGAATGTAGCGCATGCTAAGTTCTATCTGCCCTCTTCTACATACTTGAGTTCAGAGGTGCACATGATTGGCTGGTGTCACTGTGATTGACGAGGGTAAGAGAGAGTATGTATACCATCCCTCCCACCCAGAGAGTAAGGCCAATTTTGCTCTCTTGAAGTCCTGGCCATGGAACTATGGCATTGTTGGGAGTTTCTGACAACAGGGTGAACAATTTTGTTGCACCACTAAGGAACCTCAGCACTCCTCTTTCTACAACTATGGTAATGTTACTGGTAAAAATGTTGTTGTTTTCAGTCGAGTGCGTTTTGGTGGGGATTGAAGCAAACACGGGATTGTCTACGGGTCAGGCCTTGCATCTTGGTAAACAGGTAGGACCAAGAATTGGATCGATGTCAGAATATCGGAATGTTTCATATATCAAAGTATGCTTGCTTGTTGCTTGGTATCTTGCCATCATAAACGTCCTACGAGACGGGCAAATCTCAGCCATGTCTGTTTAAAGAAATTTCAAAGCTTGCTGACCAACCAATGATCGGTGAGCAAGCTGCGCCTTGGTAGTTAAAAAAAACAGCCATGTCTGTTTAAAGAAATTTCAAAGCTTGCTGACCAACCAACGATCGGTGAGCAAGCTGCGCCTTGGTAGTTCAAAAAAACAGCCATGTCTGTTTAAAGAAATTTCAAAGCTTGCTGACCAACCAACGATCAGTGAGCAAGCTGCGCCTTGGTAGTTCCTGGCGCAGGAGCTCCAAAGGTTCCAGGTGGAATCATGGATGATGTTCCTCTGAGGAAATGGCACCTAGAAGAATCTCCTTAGAGCCACCTTTAAACTCCTCCCTGATGTTTCCTATGTGAGCTGCTCCACACTGTACAAGGTTATTGGAATCTAGTGATGTGATCACAGGTCAGTCCCGAGGGCTGCCTCAGGGGTGTGTGTGTGGTGGGGAGTTAGAGTGGATGGCCTGGGGCCCGCAGACAGGGAATGGGAATTCCATTTCCCCAGAGAAGCAATGCTCAGCCCCTCTGTCATCCATCTTCCAGTGTCTGCAGTGGGGAAAGGGGTGTGTGTGTGTGTCATGCTCCATAGCCCTTCGCTTCTTTTCCTTCGTGTACACTCAGGCAACCCCCCCCCCCCCCCCCCCTTCCTGTACACAGTGGTTCACTCCTCCCCCAGTCCTCGATCTCCTACCCTGCACTCGTTCTTTATCTCTCTCCTCCTCCTCCTTCCTTCCTTCCTTCATCAGCAGCCTCCATTCCTCTCTCTCTCTCTCTCTCTCTCTCTCCCTCCCTCCCTCCCTCCCTCCCTCTCCCCAGCTCAGTTGTGGATAAATGAGCAGAAGATAGCCACTGAATTGCCCTCCCTTCCTTATTTAGAGATAATACCAATACACCCTCACTCACATTTACCATCAAAGGAGTGACGCACATGCGTGCGCACACACACACACACACACACACACACACACACACACACACACACACACACACACCTATCAAAAGACTTTAGCAGACACACTCTACATACACTTTGAAAAACACATTTAATGTAACAGAAATAGAATAGACATGCATCAAAGGAGCCACACAGACACAATCATCAAAGGAAAATGTGCATGCATGTACTAGAGTGTATGCACACACACACACCCTTTTACAGAAATGGCTGTGTGTATGTGGAACAGACATCATCTTGAGTTTGTGTTGACTTGTCAGTTGTGTTATTTTTCATGCTTACATGAGTAATGGTGTGTGTGTGTGTACATGTTGCCCATTATGAATTCTGCGCCCCTGTCCTGACAGCTCTGCTACATTCAGCAGTAATATCCCAAATCCCACAATAATACACACCCCAGTTTGCAGGTGTGTGTGTATATATGTGAATGAGGCCAGGAGGAGTGTTTTTTATTTTGTTGTTGTGTGTGCATTTTTTCATGAGGGCCCATGTGATGTCATATCTTGTACAGCTGTGTGTGTGTGTTTTGGAATTTCACAGATATGCTTTTGTGTGTGTGCGCGTGTGTGTATAGTATTGCACCTCTGGTGGTAATAAAGCCTTCAGTTTGGCGTCATGCATAATGCTCAGACGCGCGCACACACCTCAAACATGTTTATTCTTTCATCTTGTGAAAGTTTTTGCAATCAAACGAAGATAAACATTCTCCTTTTGTGTGTTGCGTCATTGATTTGAGGTTTGTGTGTGAGAGAGAGTGTGAGTTCCTAAGTGTTTTAAAGGTCATGGTTGAAGTCAGTGTTAATGAACGTGGGCGTGCAAACACGTTAATGTGTTTTTCTTTACAGTGATGCCATGTCCAGACGTTACGAGCTGTCGAGGTCCTAGTCTACACTGAAGTGTGTGTGTTGTCTAGCCTGCGTATGATGAGTCAGTGTCTGTGAATGCAGCTGCGTGTAGCTCAGTGTGGAGTGACGCTAATGTGTTTATTCGCCGAGCTCTCCGCATTACAGCGCTGTTAATGGAGAGTAGCGCAGTGACTAGCGCCATTAGCTCAGCATTTTGTGTGTGTGTGTGTGTGTGAGAGAGAGAGAGAGAGAGAGAGAGAGAAACTTGGAGTGTGTGGGGGTTGAATCGTTCACGTCTTCCATTTTGTCAGCCACTTTTGTGCCATGGGATAAAATAGAGGGTTGAAACACACACATGCAATTTGTCCTTGCGAAACAAGATGTTTGTCTCTTCGATTCTGTGGCCTTTTGTGAAGTGTTTTCAAAGGTAACGTTTTCTTACCGAAGAGTCACGAGCGTTTTCAGAGACGAGACGTCTCGCAGAAGTGGACCTGTAGATTCGACACAAGCAGCAAAATGTCACTTGAATGAAAGAAGCATGATAGCATTTAGATTAAAGAGACTTCTTTCTCTCTTTGTTTTTCATTTTAAAATTCATTTGAACTCTCTTTACAGGAAGTCTGGTTTCTATACACACTGTTTTATGGAGCTGGGAAAACGACGGTGTGAATGTGAATTCTGTACATGTTTGAATTATAGACATAATGGACGATGCTTTTTCAGAGTGATCAAACTTAACGAACTTGGCCCTTTCACTCCTCTGCATCCAGAACCTGGAGAGGCATGTTGTGGAGTTTGGATAGAAGTCTGTAATGTCACTGTAGAAACGTCATTCGATTTTTTTTTCCTGGGATTCTCAGCTGCTTGACATTTGACCTAATTTACATAAATTAAAAATATATATTCAAATTTGTTTTTAGGGTTTAGATATATGGTATTTAAAAAAACCCTCAAAATGGTGAAAGTGTGTGTTTATAGTGGTGAGTGACCCATGACTATTCGTTTTATTTGTACGCATGCGACAGAGTCACAATTTCAGCAATGTCGATGTCAGGAATAGCACGCTAAAGCAACAAATCCACTACTACTATGACTAAATTGCATTACACCGCCCACTTGCGTGCACACACACGCACAATGCCACTTCGCACTTGTCTTTGTCTTGTAATTTGTTGTTTATTGTACTTGGATAGCTAGATGTTACTTAAATTCCTCTTCTTCATTTAACCCATCTGAGGTAGTGAATGCACAAGTGAGCAATGAACGTGCACACATACCCAGAGCAGTGGGCAGCTATGCTACAGCGCCCGGGGAGCAGTTGAGGGTTCGGTGCCTTGCTCAAGGGCACTTCAGCCATGATACAGAGGGAGTGGAAAGTGCTGATCATTCACTCAACTCCCCTCACATTTTTCCTGCTGGTCCAGGGAATCGAATCAGTGACCCTTTGGGACCAAGGCTGCTTCTCAAACCTTCAGGCCATGGCTGCTGATGAGGGAGCATTATATTGTTTATAGCTGTTCTATCGTAATGATCTTCGACAGTAAATATATCTATAAATAGATCAAATGTATGTTCTTTAATAAGTAAAAATTTGTAAGCATTGGCAAATTGCTGTGGTATAAGAAGAATAAAATGCATGCTGGGATGCAGCATGCTATACTGATGTTGATTATTTTCCTGTAACAGAATGTGCCAGTGTTTTCTCCCTTTACATACGCTATAGGATTATGTGATGATGTGTTTTCCATAAATACAAAAAAACATTAATACTTTTATCTCTTGGTTGTCGAGTTTCTGTAAAACTGTTTAGCATTGAACACTTAACCACTCTAGTACGTGTGTGTGTGCACGCGCGTGCATGAGGGCTCTTGGGTTGCTGTCGAGCCTCTGCGTCAGGTTTTGAAAGATTCGAACACTGACCTTTTTGAAGATGGCTCTTTTATTCCTCTCGGCCCACTCAAGTGCGCTTCTCGGTGCCCGTCAAAAGCACTTTTTTCCCTCTTTAATTTTCCTCGCCAAGGCAGAAAACACTCAGATGAAGTGTTTTTCTTTGTAAGGTTAGGCTAAAAGTTTATAGTCGTTTGAAAAAATTAATTAAAAACAAGTCCTTCCTTCTGGAACATGTTCACACTTGATATCGAGTTCATCATGTTAGGGTCATCTTGTAAGGGTTTTATTTTTGCTTTCTCAAACACAATACCCAATGCAGAAAAAGTGTGTGATTAGTGATGGGGGGAGGGGGTCGGAATCCATATTGCAATCTGAAATTTCAAGTTTGTGTATAGTGCTTTTAACAGTAGACATTGTCACAAAGCAGCTTTACAGAAAATTAAAGACTTTCAGCATGAGCTAATTTGATCCCTCATTTGTCCCCGATGAGCAAACTTGTGGTGACGGTGGCAAGGAACAACTCCCTCAGATGGCATGAGGAAGAAACCTCAAGAGGAACCAGACTCAAAAGGGAACCCATCCTCATTTGGGTGATAACAGATAGCGTGATTATAAATAGCTCACTTCTATAACAGTGTCCTATAGTCACAAAGTATAACCAGGAAATTCATTATAGTTTGAACTAGTGCTGTCAAAGTTAATGCAATAATAACGCGTTAACGCGATCTCAGTTTAACGCGATTAAAAAAAATAGTGCCGTTAACGCAAATTCTAAGTTGGCCCTGCGAGTCACCCGTAGTTCCTGTTGAGGCTTGTCGCGCGCTGCTTCAATAAGAGTACGTGTGAGTGATGGAGAAAGGCATAGACATATAAACATCCTCGCCGCCATATTGGATGGGGCAAAGTGGAGATTCTTCAACCGTCTCTGGTATAGCGTCTAGACAGTAGCCGAGAATAAAGATGCCTCATTCATGTGCTGCGTTTAACTGTACCAACAGGTTTACCGTCCAAACGAGATCACATGGGATTACCTTTCACAGGTGAGACTGGAAAAATACTTTTCAATACTGTTCCTTCAGTCTTCAGTTTCCCAGCTCATCTCCACCGGGTAGGTATAGAGTTATAAGCAGTGAGAATTAGATAATACAGTGCCACACTATGATGAACATTTTTGAACGTATGATGAATGTTTTTATTTTTGTTATCTGTTTTTTCTTCTTTTATGGCAAATACTTCTCTTCAAAAGAAACTAATGAAGAGTAAAATAAAACATTTTTTTATTTTCACAGTGATATGCACTTTATTTTTCATCCCTTGGTTTTCTCATCTAATATGGAAGTTATGGATGTCAGTGGCTGTGACAAGACGTGTTATGCTCTGCAATAAAAAAAAAAAAACATTGGTACAAAGCAAGCCCATTCACTTTTTTATGCTGATAAGAGAATTACAATGGTTTTTCATGTGACAAAAATGTGTGATTAAATTGCAATTAATCGCGAGTTAACTATGACAGTCACGACATTAATCGCGATTAAATATTTTAATCGCTTGACAGCACTAGTTTGAACATGAAGTCTGTTTTGTTGAAGTTATAAACTGTTCATTGATGGAAACTTGAGTGCAAAACTGTTCATGACAGCCACAGTCCTAAAGTTAGCAAGTCAGCTGTTGTCCTCAGACATGAAAGCATTGCTGGAAGCGTCCAGAGCATTTTCCAAGCGCGACTTTCGACTGTCCATATGGGGCCGTCCTCCACAGGAGCGATGTGATGAGACCCAGCCAGACATAGGGCATCAGGATGGATCAGGCTAGTCCGAGGAACAGAAGTGGTCAGCATCTCAGTCTCAGGATCAATATGTAACTCAGAGGGACCGACAGAGTGAGAGGGGGGAGAGAGAGAGGGAGAGAAAACATATGTTGTTAGGTATGCCCAATGTCACCTAATGAGTGAGCTGAGTGTAAGCAGGGACTCCAGCAAAACTAACTATGACAGCATAACTAAAAGGGGAGAGCCAGAAGGTAACACAGGCATGAGGGCACCCCGGGCCATAAAGCAGCCAGCCACTACACCGTCAACAAACCCGAGTGAGCAAATGAGAGTGGGGGACTGACAGCATCCATACATCCCAGTTTACCAAAACACTCTATGCCTGAGGATCCTCCAGATCTCCTCCTTTACCTAATAAAATTAACAAAAGGCTTGACTAAACACAAGTTTTCAGCCTAGACTTAAACACTGAGACTGTGTCTGAGTCCCGAACACTACTTGGAAGGCTGTTCCATAACTGTGTAAGAAAAGGCTCTGCCCCCTGATGTTACTTTTGCATGACAAAATTTCCCCAAATGTATTTTTTAATTATAGAAACGGGTTCTGTCCGTCTGGTCACTTTTTCGTTTCTGAGCCATATGTTTAAAACTACTGAAGATATCTTCATGAAACTTTGTATACATATCAAGCAACATGTGAACCTGGTGCCTTTTGCCATTTTGGATTTTTGAAAAAAGTATTTTTCAAATTCTTACATAAACAGATTTTGACCTAGTTTTTAAGAGCAATGTTCGTTTCCAGAGCATATATCCAAAACTATTCATGATATGGATTTGAAACTTGGTATACATGTTAACAAGGTGATGTAGATGTGCCTTTTCCTCCTAAGAAATTTGAGAAATTTTAATTTTTCATGTTTTCATGGAAAGAATTTCAGACTTAGTCTCTCAGGTTAGTCTTAGGCGTAGGTTTTGTTTCCGGAGCTGAACTTGAAAACTATGAGTGGTACGGTCTTGAAAGTTGGTATATGTGTTGATTAAGCAATGTGTATGTGCCCTTTGATACTAGAAAATGTGAGACATTTAAATTTTTAGCTCACCTGGACCAAAGGTCCGGTGGGTTTATGCCTTGGGCTGCTGAGGTCAATGTAAAGAGGTAGGGTTGGTTTCCTGCAGCAGAACTTGAAAAATGTGAGAAATAATATCTTGAAACATGGTATATAGTTGGTATGTAGGGCGGGGGATATAGATGACTGTCTTCTTGTTGATTGCATACATGGCAAAACTTGATTTCTGTCATTCTTATTTGGAAACATGTCCCAAACTAAGTGGGGTTTGATTAGTATGAAGGTGGAAGGGGTGATAAAATCGAGTCCAGGTGTTAATCTTGGTGCACACTATATGCTGACTAATTTTGGAGCTTGGGAACAATCTCTGCTTGTATAGCGTGATCAGTGAGGCACCAATACTTTCAAGTGTCGTGTGTAATTATTCATCATGTCACATCTACTGTAAATGCTGTTTAGGAAGTGCAGGGATAAAAATGAACACTGTTATCAAAATAACTCTTTTTGCGTGGTAGCTCCAGTTCTCTTTGCGGAACAGTCAACTCCACAGAGAGTGAGTTGAGGGATCACTGGGGGATCAGGTGTTCTTGGGTGTAGATCTCTCCAGGCAAAGGATGGTGGAGTGTGTACACTTTGCCTGCAAGTCGTGTGCAAACTCCAACGACAAAACGACAGCTCGTTAGCGATTAAAGTCGAGATGGGATGATTGTGAGATTGTGAAGGAGTTATGGAGTCTGCAGGGCCGTATGTCCAGGATAAACAATTGGCTGTAATGTTGTTGTGTAAGTGCACCAGTATTACAGCTGGTTATGTTTAATTAAATGAGGCCGAAATCATAATCAGTGTCGTGATTTTAAAGTACGTTGAGTTGTGCAACCCTGTGGTGTGTGTATGTGTGTGTTTGAATGCAAAAAGCATCCTGTAGACGTTTGACACAAAAGCAAAGCTCTTAAGTCTCATCCTGTGTTTTGTGCATCCAGGCTGCCTGAGGGCTCACTGCCCCCCCCCCCCCCCCCCACCCCCACCCCCCCACGCCTGTCTGCTGTGTGTCTTGGCTCATTGTAACTGCTGCTACTTCATGTCTTTCATCAGTCTCTCTCTCTCTCTCTCTCTCTCTCTCTCTCTCTCTCTCTCTCTCTTTTACTTTGTCTCCCTGTGCTGAAATGTCTGTCTTGCTCCAAATGCCTCATCAAACACTCCGCACACTGCCTGGTGCCTTCTCAGGAAATGATTTTCCCAAGTGTGTGTGTGTGTGTGTGTGTGTATGAACCGTGTATGTACACAGTTCGTTCCGGTGTGTTTCCTCGCTTTAGCTTTTCTACTGCACTCCTCTTTCTTTGCAGCTTCGTTATCCCTTTTCACCGTGGGGTGTGAAATCAAACATACCAAGAGCTTTAGCTTTTAAAAAAAAAAGTTCCCAGGAGGTGTACCTATGTGGGTGTGTCCATGTGTGAGAGAATAAGAATAAAAGCTTCCTTTCAGTCCTTTCACTCTTTTAATAAGACAAAGATGTGACTGTGTTGTGTAATATGTAGGATGCATTTGTGTTGAGGGAATGCACCCTGATCAATAATCATGAGTCTAATGCCTCATTACTACAACCTTCAGACTGTGGAAATCACAATTTCTGGATTTTTAGTGATTTTTTTGTGTGTGTGTGTGTAATATTGTACGTGTGCTACAGTGGTTAGCACTGTCATCTCACACTGTCACAAGAAGGTTCTGGGTTTGAAGCTGATGACTGCATGTTTTCCTCATGTCTGCGTGAGTTTCCTCAGGGTGCTCCGGTTTCCCCCACAGTCCAAAGACATGCAGTTAGGCTAATTAGCTACTCTGAATTATGCGTGAATGGTTGGTCCCAAGCCTGGAAATGAGAGGGTTGCAGTAGGAAGGGCATCCGGCGTAAAACTATGCTCCAGTTAATAACATTTATCAAGGACATGGCAGTCACCCCACACACATAAGTGGGACAAGCTGGAAGAACAATAGTAATAAGAATAAGAATATTATACTTGTAGTGAGTTGTACATCCCACTGTATCTTAGCACTGTGAAGTCGATGACTATATTCCTGGTAGAATTTCATAGTTGTCCATGTCATGCACTTTTTAGACAGTCCCTTATTTTCCTATTACCTTAAAGTGACCTGTATGTCTGAACGATGAGCTTCAGCAGGCTTAAACAGGAGAAATATACAAATATATTGAATTCTACTTGGTGTTTGGGTCACTTTCCACTGCACAGTTTTAAAAAAATGCATATTTGTGTGTTAAGAAATTGAAAAGCATACCTCGAAAGTGCACCGAGTGTCCATTATAAAACCGATTTTACAATGGTGTATTTAAGCAGCACTGAAACAAGGCACCAAAAAAGGCACCGGGTTTCAGTACCCAACCTTAATCCTGTTTAATGTGATGGATCAACCAAGAATTAAAGCTAGACGGCCTTTTGATTTCATAAAATTGGTGAAATTTAGTCCCCTCTGAAATTTGGTCATTGTGATATATGTTTATTTCTGTAATATCTTACAAAATATCAGGCCATTCTGTGGCTGGGAAGTTATTTAATTTGAGGGGATTCCCGAGCAAATAATTTGCATGAAATCGCTCGCTTCGCGCAGTCAAGCAGACAGAGGAAGTCTGTGTGCGCATGTGCAGGTTTACCTTGACCGTGCACTGGCAGTTCCATCATTCTGTCGTTAAACGAACAGCTGATCACACATAGGTGCTCATTGACTGCCAATATTTATTAGTTTGGTCCTGCGTTTCCTTTCCTTTGTATATAACACAATGTCTTCTCGCTTTCCATTACTGTAGTCGGTCTTTTACATTTCTTTTTTTTACAGTTCATTTGTCATTTACAGTACATTTTCATTTTACAGTTCATTTGTCCTCCGTTTTTCTCTCCTGTTTCAAATTTGTATCCCACAAGTTTCCCTGTTTGCGCAAACGGGGAAGGCCCACCATGTGATGCATGATGTAGTATCTTGTATTGGGTCATGGTGAAGCAGGGAAAAAAATAGCGGAGGATTTAGGGCCACGTGGCCCTACATTCATTAATTGTTCTATTTTTAAAAAAATAATAATAAAATTGGAAGTCTGTAATTCAAATTCAGTAGCTTTCGGTCCACTAAACAAAAATAATTGGGTGTTGGGGAAAATTATTTTTATGACCTACCCTTTAAGGGATTTTTGATGAGCCCCAAATAAATATCTGGTGATTTTCTTGCTGCCATGTTGGTCTCATTCGACTTCTGAAGCTGTGGTCCACAAAGGGCTCAAAAAGCGTAGGTGGGATCTCGTTGCAGAAAGGTAATGATCAGGAGAGAGAAGGGTACAAAAGTACCTCAAAACACTGAAGACCATCAGCAAGTGGAGAAAATGTAGCAGAACAATGACATTCCCAAGAACAGGACGTCCCTCTGAAATTTACTCACAGAAGTACAAGATGAAATCTTATGAGTGATGCTGCCAAGAGACCTACAGCAACATGAAAAGAGCTGCTGGAATAGCTGGAACAGATGATCTCTCTCTCTTGTATTCTTCTCATGTCTGGGCTGTGGGGTCAGGTGTCCAGATGGAAGCCCTTTTTTCATGAAAGGGGAAAAAAAAGTCCAAGCTGACTTAAATCACCGCAGACCATGTGGCAAAATGTTATGGTTTGATGAGATGTATTTGGCGCAAGAAAACAAGACACGGTGAAGCATGGTGGTGCTGGCATCATGTTACGGAGCTGATTTTCTTTAGCTGGGGTGTAACTGGGGCTCTAGTCAGGATACTGGGAAACATTTCACTCTCCAGCATGATGATAACCCAAAACACAAAGTGAGCAAAGGAAGTTTCATGAGATGGTGAATGTTTTGGTGAGATCGAGATTCTGTTAGAAACCTGTGGAATAGGGATAAAGGTGGTGTAGAGGAGGTGATCTTCTAGTTTGATCAATCCAGAGCATTTTTGCAAGGAAGAGTGGAATAATAATGGACCAAAAACAAATAAGTGTTGATAGTTTGAACTACGTTCTGTACAAACAAATTATTTTTAATCTACAGTCCTGTGCGAAAGTCTTAGAAATGCTGTCAAATGTAAAGAAATGCTGTCAACCAAAAATGGCTTAAAAATAATGAAATGTTTCAATATGAAAAAAATATTATAAACAGTAGTCAGTAATCCATAATAAAGGAAAGAAAGTCAATATTTGGTGTGAGATGACCCTTTGCTTTAAAAAAAAAATGGTCTCAGGTCCAGTGAGTGCAGTTTCATAAGGAAATGAGCGGTAGGTTTTACTGAGCATCTCGCAGAACCAGCCACAGTTCTTCTGGACACTTTGCCTGTCACACTTAATTTTGTACCAAAATCCAGTAGCCTTCATTATGTTTTCTTTTTTAATCTGAAAAGTGCTCTCTTATGGAATATGCTGCTCAGATAGAAACTTTTTTTTTCCTCCTATAACGCTTAATTTTGTGCTGGAAAAAACCAAACATTTGGAACTCTAAAATGTTTTTGGACTGACTCGATAATGTAGAAGTCATAAAATAGAAATCTATAACAAAGATTGTATGAAAAAAAACAGGGGGAGGGGCTAAGACTTTTGCACAGTACTGTGTGGAGAGATGTATGTTGCTGAACAAACCTGTATATGTATATCCTAGAGGTATGATTATTCCTGACGTATCTCATACACATTCTCTGGACTGTATAAGGTACAACAGTAACATGGTGTGTGTGTGTATATATATCATGGCTGTGTTCCAAATCTGTCACTCGGGTAATAGCCTGTTAATACGTATTTATGAAGCGAGCTTCTTTAGTGGAATTACCGGCTGCCTGATTAAATGAATTCAGAGACTAAAGGCACTCAAGTTGCTTTGCGTCCGTAATAGTGCTGGATCAACTCCAAGTAAGTGTGTGTGTGCTGTCCAGTTTGCCCTGCCAGCAGTTTTCTAAGCTTTTCTTGTGCTCTATAAATAGGCTGTGAGATGCGGGCTGCCAGGCAGACCTGCTCGTCAGGCCTAATTACAGCTGAGCACTCCTTCCCTCACTCCCTCCCTCCTTTATTCACTCCTTTATTCCCTACTTTAAATCCCTCGCTAGAGTCATGGCCCAGCTTGCTGCCATCTTTTATTTCACTCCGTGTGTACATTCTTGAGAGCATGAGAGAACATCCGGATGCGTGCAAGCGGATTGCGCTTAATGCAGTATGATTTTGTGAGCAGAGCGTCAAAGGAAATGCATTTTATATCACGTTGATGCAAGTCTGTTTATTAAAATGCAACAAAAAAGTCCTTGTGAAGATTGATTCGATTAGAGTTTCTTCATAAACATTTCAACAGGTTACGTTATCTCGAGTTTTCACCAGTATTGAATATTGATTCAGTTATTTTTTGTTTTCATAAATGTGTCTCAAGGAATTAGTCACACAGTCAGGGAATATAGACGGGTGTAGATTTTCATGTGTTATATTTAAACTAACCTGAACAGGGAGTGGAATATTATCTTGAACGTGGTCTAATCAAATCTCAGGGTTTTAATGTTGTTAAAGTGATGCAGTTTAAACGTTTGACAGTGATCAAAGGATAATTAGTGATTTAAATATTAGGAGATAGGAGGGTAAACACCAAGCTTTCGAACACTAATATACAACTTTGATTCATGATTCGATATTTAAATAATATTGGCTGGCTTTTTTTTTTTTCATGGTATATCAGATATATTCCTTTCAGCTAGTATGATACTGAACGAATCCAAGACGAGTAGCTGAATGGAATATCTCTGATATACCATGAAAAAAATCCAGCCATTATTATTATTATTATTATTATTATTATTATTATATACACACACACACACACACACACACACATTCATTCCTTTTGGGTGTTCAACGCGTCTTTCTCTTTCAGATTCTCTCAAAATCTTCTGTCTTTAACGAAGCAAACCTGGCAGCCATGTTTGTTTACAAATTGTCCCAGTCGCTCGCTAGCGCAGAAGTTTTACGTATCCGACGTGTGACTTCATGTTGTCTCGACAGCCATGCAATATCGTAAACCATATTCAACGCTCAATCTCCATTGGATAGAGTGACGTAATACACGTAGGATAAGCGATATGCTAACAATATTCCATGCTCTCAAACCCACTAGAAGGGAATAGAACATGTTTTTATTACATTGAAAAAGTGTCCTGTATGTATAATAATTGACAATAGCACAGAATCTGTTATGATGCGATTTAATTTCGGCACTTCTGATCAATACGTGACCAGCTTTGTTCACAATCTAGAGCAAAGTATGAATTCGGGAATGGTTTTTCAGGAATAGTTTAATAGTTTTTCAGGAATACTTTAATAGTTTAGATACTTATCCAGTTATGTAGGACAGTTTTACAATATAGAGTAAATATTTTTTTAAAAATTGAGCCCTTGAATCTACAGTAGTGTGCAAAAGTCTTAGGCACGTGTAAAGAAATGCTGTAGACCAAAAATGGCTTCAAAAATAATCAAATGAAATGTTTCAACATTAAAAAAATATTGTAAGCCGTAAACCATAATAAATGAAACAAAGTCAATGTTTGGTGTGAGACGAAATTTCCTTTGCTTTAAAAATAAAAAAATAAAAAATACTAGCCTCAGGTACAGTGAGTGCAGTTTTATAAGGAAATGAGCTGTATACTGAGCATCTTGCAGAGCCAGCCACAGTTCTTCTGGACACTTTGTCACACTTGCTTCTTCATTTTGTACCAAAACCCAGTAGCCTTCATTATGTTGTCTTTTTTAATCTGAAAAGTGGGCTTTTGTGTAATATGCTGCTCAGATACAAACTTTTTCTTTTTTTCTGTAACATTTAATTTTGTGCTGGAAACCCCCCCAGAACATTTGGAACTCGAAAATGTTTTTGCAATGTTTTGACTCGATAATGTAGAAATCATAAAATAGAAATCTCTAACAAAGTTTGTATTGGGGAGGGGAATAGGGTTCCTAAGACTTTTGCACAGTACTGGGTATTTTATGAACTGAAATTATTCCATACTCTGATTTGGAGTAAAATTTTTCAGTCAACCATAAAATTAATTTAGTTGTTACTGCAGAATTGTTAACACTGTAGTCTGAGCACACGGTTTATTTAAGACTAGGTTTGCAGTATTTAGAGTATTTAGCAGTGGTGCTTGTTTTAATAAAATACCTGCTGAGAGGAGGAGAAGGTAGTGTCAGGCAGCACTGAAATGAATTTAAAGCATAAGGATAGAATTTGTTTAAAAATAATAATGTAAGCAGATTAGCAAATGATAAAGAAAAAACAACACTCAACATTTATTACAACCTTTCAAAAACTGCTCAGGTGAGATGGTACGTATGGAGACGGCATTAATAATAACAATAATAATAATAACAACGGGTTTTAAATCCTCTTTTTGAAAGTCAGGGCAATTTTTATTGCTGATGTTTCCAAATGTTTTCGGCTCTTTGTTAAACTGCAAAGTAATTGGTTTAGTGCATTATCTGCAGGCAGCACACACACTTTGACTGAGCGAACTGTGTTTCAGAGACGCTATCAGAGCCGCAACAGTGTGGAGAGTAAAATTTCCTTCAGTTAGCTTTTCACTTTTGGGCTGGTTTTTAGCTCTATTTGTTTTTCTTTGCCGTTCGTGACATGAAATTCCATATTACTGCGAAACTATGAAACATGATGTCCTCCAGCTTTATACATTCCAGTATCTGAAACCTTTTCCAATCCTGCTGCAGTGCGCGGATACTCGAGACTCCTTCCTTAAACTTCACCAAAATCATATTCCTGTTTTACTTTAAGTAATTTAATATGGCTGGGGAATCCATGGCCTGAAGGTTAGAGATGCAGCTTTGGGACAAGAAGGTTGCTGGTTCGATTCCCTGGACTAGCAGAAATGACTGAAGTGCCCTTGAGCAAGGTACCAAACCCCCAACTGCTCCGGGTATGTTGTATGTCGCTCTGGATAAGAGCATCTACTAAATGCCTGTAATGTAACATAACTTTGTTTTATTTTTATAGATCAGTGGTTATTTCGCCTGTAGTCAGCTGGGATAGGCTCCAGCTTGCCTGCGACCCTGTAGAACAGGATACAGCGGCTAGAGATAATGAGATGAGATGAGATCAGTGGTTTAGCTGTTACGATAGCTCGATGACAGGCACATTAATTAATATGCATAAATGTAACCTTCTAGCCCAGTGGTTCTCAAACTTTTTTCACCAAGTACCACCTCAGAAAATACTTGGCTCTCCAAGTACCACCATAATGACCAACATTAAAATACAGTAGCATAGTAGATCTAAGTATTCATTAAAAACAAGGCGGAGGTTTTATTTAACAAGTATATTTTATATTGTTGGCCACTGTAACATTACGCACAGTACTTTGAACAGTACTGCCATGCTCCTGGATGAACTTGTTCAGTAACTGGAATATTTGCTCTGATGTAGTTCTGGTCTCCAGTGATTTACAGAACATACGAGCGCCACACCGTCATATTCATATCTCACATAAACCAATAAATTGGCCAAATCTGCAACATCTGTAGTCTCATCAAGCTGTATGGCAAAATATCTTCTGTTCTTAATGCGCTCAATCAGCGTCTTTTTAACATCGTCAGCCATGTCGTTTATTCTCCTTGACACGGTGTCATTTGAAAGCGGCACCAAGTTTAACTCTCTGGCAGCTTTCTCTCCACACATGATACGTGTCATCTCTTTGGCTAATGGCAAACACAGCAGTTCCCCAAACTTTTTAAAATTATTAACTTAATTTGTATTTCCTTTCATTTTCTTGTTATCGGTTGATAAGATATTTTCATCCATTCGGATATTATGGATAGTATTTCACTTTTTTTTAAAATTTATATTTAATTAAGTGATTCTTTGGCGTACCACTAGAATGGAGCCCGCGTACCACTAGTGGTACACGTACCACAGTTTGAGAATCCCTGTTCTAGCCAATCAGAGTGAAGAATTCAGTGATTAGTGTCCAGGCTGAGAAGCACTTGACTGACTGAACTGTACAAATCTGAATGTGGGAGGGGAAGAAAAGTCAGATGACAGTCAAAGGAGTACAGAGCCTCTTTTACCACAAAAATTATAATATTGGCACACGTACTATTTGCACACTTCATTTGCACTTTTCATTTTGTGAGTGAATCACCAGATTTTGTTCCACAGCCCCTCTAACGTGTTTGAGTATTAACTGTGCAGCCTCAGAACCCCCGCGATCACACAGCGGAGCTGAAATAACACACAAACAGCTTCTCTGCAGCGCTTTGTGTTTCTAGAACTGCGGCTTTCCCCACGCAGTAGGGTTTTTTTTTTGTGTGTGTGTGTGTGTGTGTGTGTGTGTGTGTGTTGGCAAGAATTGGAGTGTTATATGTAAACCAGCTGCTGACAGAGGTTTCCTGTGGGTCACCAGGACCTCTGAGCAGCTCTTACATAAACGTTATCCAGGCAGGAGCCAACACACACTCACTCACTCACTCACTCACTCACCGGCTGCCCAATCAAATCCTCAGAGTTTGTTTCTGTCCCTGGGGGAGTCTTCAGTTGGGGGGTGGGGGGGTGGGGTGTACATAGTTCCTCATTTAGCTGCGTAGATCGCTGCTGAGTGTTCATGTGATGACGGAAAGCTTGAACCAGCTGCACAGTCTGCTGCTGAGCAACCTTTCACCTTCAAAGGTTGACCTCGGTGACCCCGTCTGACCCCAGCAACCTATCAGTGGTGTCGATGCAAATGAGTAGATGGGTCAGTTGTGCTTGACTACTACTACTAAATAATATTAAAAAATATATATATAATAATAATATTGGAAATATATTTTTAGAAAAAAATTGTAAATGTGTCTCTGTCTGTTTCCCTCTCTTTGTCATCTGTCTGTCTGTCTCCCTGTCCCTGTCTCTTTCTCTCTCTCCCCATCTGTCTGTCTGTCTCTCTCTCTCTCTCTCCCTGTCTCTCTCTCTTGATTGAGCATCTCATGGATTCCATGAGAGCGTGAGTGAGTGGTGTGTGTGTGTCTGCGCGCGTCCACATATCCACAGGACATTAATGCTTCATATTTGCATGTTCAGCTTTGACGTCCTTTTGCATGAGTTGTAATTTAATCTGACATGACTGATTCACCCACACAAGACATGGAGTGTGTGTGTGTGTGTGTGTGTGTGTGTGTGTGTGTGTGTGTGTGTGTGTGAGAGAGAATCTCTGAGGACACGTCACATTCCTTTAAAGCCAGTGTACTTTTCAATGCACCAATAAGAGAAACTGACAACAATCATTCCTTCATCACTGATTTAAGCAAGTTACTATGTGATGGTTTGACCTCTGACCTTTTGTCCTGCATTTTCTTTCAGGACCTGCGCAAGCAGGTAGCTCCGCTGCTGAAGAGTTTTCAGGCCGAGGTGAGTGGTTTTTATGCTCTATAATAAGTGTAAGTGTGTGTGTGTGAGAGAAACATTCCTCAGCGTACGTGTTTAGCCACTGAGCTGTCACACTCCTGTAGTGCGTGATGGCGACACACAGACACACTGCAGCACATCAGCGACATCCATATAAATAATCCTCACCATTTAGATCAGAATAACACACCGTCCCACAATCCTTCACTCCTCTTTTCTCTCTCGCTGTCCCCCCATCAGCCCCCTCTTTCCTTCCTCCTGTCTTTTTCTCCCTGTCAGAGAGTACAGCATGACCTGAACTGGCTTGGAGAGAGAGAGAAGGAGAGGGAGGAGTGGACTTTCTCTCTCACACTCTCTCTTGTCCTTTTCATGATGCTCCTGGCCCGGAGGCCATGTTTAAATCACATTCTGTAAAAAGGACAGCGTTCTCTGCTTAACCTTACAGAGCGAGAGAGAGAGAGAGACAGGGACAGAGGGGAAATGGAAACGGCGATGAGAGAGACAAATACAAGCTGTTAAGTTAAAAGAATGAATGAATGACTGACAGATGGACAGAAAGACAAAAAACGAGACGTGATGCAGAGAGACAGACACAGATAGCAAAGGATGTGAAAACTGAGATGGGGGTAGAGACAGATGCAGGGACCAGAGGGCAAGACACACAGAGCCAGTCTGTCAATATAAAATGTCTACACACTCCTGTTAAATTTGCAGTTGTTTATGATGTTGAAAATCAAACCACTGAAGGCCATCATCAAGTGGAGAAAATGGGGCACCACAGTGACGTTACCAAGAACAGGACGTCCCTCCAAAATTGACAAAAGGACGAGATAAAATTATATCAGGGAGGCTGAATGAGGCTAAATGAGATATAAAGCAACATCAAAAGAGCTGCAGGAATATCTGGCAAGGACTGGTCACTCCCTACGTGTCATGTATTTTTTTTTTTCGAAAGCGTGTGGACTGTAGGGTCGAGTAAACAGTCGGAAACTTTTCTCTTGAAGAAGAAGGGGGGAAAAACAACAAAACATCCAAGCCCACCTAAATCATGGATCGTCATGTCTGATGAGACCAAGGGAGAACTTTCTGAGCATAATTCTACAAGGTGTATTTGACCACCATACCCAGAGTGAAGTATGGTGGTGGCAGCATCATGGTATGGAGCTGCTTCTCTTCGGCTAGGGCACAACCAGGGTTAAAGGGACTCATGGATTGCTCCAAATATGAATCTGTTTCAGCAAAAAACAGGCAGGTCAGCTGAAGATGAAGAAACATTTCACCTTCCTGCACAACGATGACCCAAAACACAAATCCTGATTGGCAAAGGAGCAGCTTCAGAAGAAGATCGATGTTTTGGAACGGCCCAAGAACCTGGAAACTACTTAACAGGGGTGTGTAGACTTTTTGTATCCGTCGTGTATCTCTCTCTCTCTCTCTCTTTTTCTCTCTCTGTCTCCCCCATCACTCATTAAAGTTGCCGTTCTTCAGCAGTCTATTTAAATCGCAACGCTCCTGCTCCTATTCTCCGACCTTCTAAAAGGAGACGCTCCCCTTTCCACCATTTATCCTCATTTCTGCAGCTTTTCATCAGGCTGGCCTTTTGGCAACAGGAGAGAGTGATTTAGTGAGGGAGGAGGCAACTCTCGTCCCCTTGTCCTCTCTTCCTGATCTACATCGATGACCCTGAACAATGCAGTGTGACAGCGATGCCCATGGCCAGCCCATAATATTCCATTTATGCATTTGTGTGTGCGTGTGCACGCGTGTTCATGGCACAACAAAGAACAAGCTTTTTCCTTATGAGGAACCTGTTATTATAATTGAGTTATAATGTTTTGATAATATTTTAAATCGAACACAATTGAACAGGGTTCCTCCCGGAGTTCTGAAAAATATTCTCCACTTTTTTCCTTGAAAAATAGTCCAATAAGTATTCTTCACTTTTTCTTCACTGAGTGTGTATTTTTTTTTCTTAGTTACCGACTTATCAAAACGGACTTAATACAGGTTTATACCAACCAAACTGGCACAATTCAAATATTTGTACAGATCCAGCTAGGCCTTTCCATTCCATATAAAATTCGGGTTCCACTCCAACCTCTAATAAGAGAGACTTGATTTTGGGCCCCCTGTGCACCATCAAGCTAAAATAAACCTCTTTAGTTTGAGCTTACTGAAGGTTATTTTAGCAGGGAATGATTCAAAAGAGGTATTAGGACTCTCTTTAGCCTCTACTTCAACAGAACACTTGATTTACAATTGAACAGAGTCGAGAAGAGTCTTGAACCAACCAACAGTGAAGGAATCTGAATTTGCTGTTGATTTATGAATCGAACACAGAACGACATGGTGTTTATCATACGTTCGCCACGGGAACTCAACATGTCGCCACCTGAAACATAGCTTCCTTCAGTCATTTGCTGGCTGACAGCACTTTCACTTAGGTGTGTGTGGTTGTTGTTTTTTTTTAAACAGACCTCTGTATTACTGACACTGTCTGATGTGCTCGGGATGGTTGGGGCTCTGAATGTGTTTTACTGACCCCTGTATTACTGACACTGTCCGATGTGCTCGGGGACGGTTGGGGCTCTGAGTGTTTTACCGACCCCTGTATTACTGACACTGTCTGATGTGCTCGGGGACGGCTGGGGCTCTGAGTGTTTTACCAACCTTAGTATTACCGACACTGTCTGATGTGCTCGGGGACAGTAGGGGCTCTGATACCCCTTTTCCACCAAATCAGTTCCAGGGCTGGTTTGGGGCCAGTGCTGGTGCTGGTTCACAACTCGTTCAACTTGCGAGCCAGCTGAGAACCAGTTTGCTTTTCCATAGCTCACGGTGCTAAGGGAAGCCACGCTGTATACGTCAGTTACGTCGTTGTATACGTCATTACGTCACTGTATACGTTAGTTACGTCGCTACATTTGCATAAACCTTGGCGCGAATATCGAAGCAAAAACAACGCGGAAGAAGCAGCAGCGGCAACAACAACAACAATAATAATGGATGACTTCGCGTTTGTACAGCTGCTGCTTCTCGTCGCTTAAAAATGGCGATCTTTCGCGGTCTTGTTATTGTTGTTGGTCTTAACAACTCCGCGCCCCCCCGCTGACGTAAGTGGTTCTTTCCTCTGGCCCAGCAGAGAGTTGGTGCTAGCCTGGAACTGGTTTTTCTGGCCCCAGAGCCAGTTCTTTGTCAGTGGAAACAGAAAACCCGGCTCCAAACTAAGCACTGGCCCCGAACCAGCCCTGGAACTGCTTTGGTGGAAAAGGGGCATGAGTGTTTTACCGACCCCTGTATTACCAACACTGTCCAATGTGCTTGGGGACGGTCGGGGCTCTGAGTGTGCCTCTCCTGTGGCTGGTTCAGCCCTTAAATCATCTTCAGCGCTTGAAGAAGCCCACCCAAAAACTTCACCAGCTTAGACTGCGCCATTGTTTGGTTCACGCACAGATAATTACACCACCACACCAGGCCGATTAATTCGCATTGTGATTGGTTAAATATTCGGCGCTCATTTGGTCATTGTGTAGTTGATTTTTATTGGTCACAAGCATGTGCTCATTGTTTACACTCTGGCTTTTCGCCATCTCTTCACTGCAGTTGGATTTGTGGAGGGATTTCTGAAAAAAACGGCTGATGATAATGATGACGTATACATTCGTCACTGTGATGACTGCTAGTAATTTTCTCTTCGTCACTGACGGATTATGTTCGTTAATGACAAGTGTGACGAGTGCCAGTGGGAACCCTGATTTGAAAAAAGAAAGCAAAATATAGTTACTGAAAATGATTGATTATTTCTAGAAGGAGAGGTTGATGTACCATTTTATGGGAGGAGTCTCCAGTGTTAGTGATTAAGAGTGGGGAGGTTTTCCACCACAGGAAAGTCTTCAGGATGGAGGAGCTGGCTGGTTAAGATGAAGCTAGGGGTTTTTTTTTTGGGGGGGGGGGGGGGGGGTGTTTAAAAATATATATATACAGTTGTGGTCAGAAGTTTACATACAGTGACGTCACCTTGGATATGAATGTCATGGCAATATTTGGGCTTTCAGTAATTTTTTTGAACTGTTCTTTTTCTGTGGCAGAATGTACAGCATACATCTTGAATAAAAAAAACACTAGAATTTGGTGCACAAGTTTTAATTTTCTTTGGGTTTTCTGAAATCAACACAGGGTCAAAAATTATACATACAGGTTCAAAAATATACATACAGCACACCTGGTATTTGGGTAAAATGTCTCTTCGCAAGATTCACCTTGACCAAACATTTTTGTTTACCATGAACAAGCTTCTGGCAGAATTCTGGTTGGATATTTCACGACTCTTCATGGTAGAATTGGTAAAGTTCAATTCACTTTTTTTTTGTTGGCATGGACTCGACTTATAAGCACAGTCCATATGTTTTCAATAGGGTTGAAGTCAGAACTTGTTTTAAGCTTAATGTTAGCCTGCTTTATCCTCCACAACCAGCTCTGATGCGTGTTTGGGTTCATTATCCTGTTGTAAGTCCCAAGTCGTGTTCAAGTTTCTGATGGTTTATGCTGAAGAATTCTGAGGTAGTCCTCCTTCTTTATTATTCCATCCACTTTGTACAATGAACCAGTTCCACTGGCAGCAAAACAGCCCCAGAGCATGATGATCCTACCACCACCAGCTGGTACAGTGTCCCTCTGTATATTGTGACCAGTCAACTCAATCTTTGTCTCATCTGACCATACAGCTTTCCTCCTGAAGGCTTTTTCTTTGTCCGTGTGGTCAGCTTCAAATATTAAGCTTGAAGGTGTCAATTTTGGAGCAGGGGGTTATTTCTTGGATAGCAGCCTTTTAGACCATGGTGATCAGAACTGTAGACAGTGATCCATCAGCTTCCAGTTCATGGCAGAGCTGTGCCATGGTGGTTCCTAGGTTGTTCCCGACCATCCAAACCAATTTCCTTTCAGCTGAGGGTGACAGTTTGGGTTTTCTTGAAGCAAAGTGGCTTGGCAAAGTGATTACACCTCACAATAACTTGGATAAAATTGTTTGAACTGTTCTTGGAATTTGCAGTTGTTTAGAAATGGCCCCAAGAGACATTCTGGAGTTGTGTACATCTGCGATCCTCTTTCTCAGAGCTGCACTGAGCTCCTTGGACTTTCCCATTTTACTGTGTGTTGGTCAATCCAATGAGTGCTGTAAACAAACCCTTTTTATGAAGGCACAACAGAGAAGCTACCAGCTGTAGTCAATCATGATCACTAACAGGAAGTTAAGAGACCTCGGCCTTGGCAAGATAAAAGACATTTTGGAAGTTTCAGCACCTCTGAATTAATAATTTAAGGAAACGTATGTAAATTTTTGACACTGTATGTATAATTTTGACCCTGTGTTGATTTCAGAAAACCCAAAGAAAATTAAAACTTGTGCACCAAATTCTAGTGTTGTTTTTAATTAAAGATGTACGCTGTACAATCATTCTGCCATAGAAAAAGAACAGTTCAAAGAAATGACTGAAAGCCCAAATATCGCCATGACATTCATATCCAAGATGACATTCATGTCACTGTATGTAAACTTCTGACCAAAACTGTATGTATATTACCTTGTATCAACTAAGAGATGATAAAAGCACGCTTTTTTTTCAATAAATCATCTCTGGTGAGCAAAGAAATGTTTATAGCCATTATAATGTAAAATAATGAGACCTGACTTGGGTCAAGGACGTCAGAGTAATTATAAGTGGATAAAAATTATGACGTTAATTCTTTATTTAATAAAAGGAAAATGCATTGGTGAATTGAATAGAGGAATAAAATGTTTCGAGTCAGGCTGAATGATTCGACCACGTCATTGATCATTGATTGATTATTTTCCTATACCAGTACAACCTGAAGTGTTTTATTCCTGACATGAACACCATTTTTATTTGTGACCAAATGCAGACACTGTAGACTGTAGACACTGTCTCGATCATCTCCGTTCTTTGAGTTCATAGCTTCCTTCTTTTCTGTTTCAGTCCTCTGTTAGCTCTGCAGCACTCCCGAAAACATATCTCGAACGTCACTGGGCCATGTTTCATAAATCCACACACACAGACACACACTCATGCTGGTGCGTGCCTCCCTCCAGCGTCCGTCTGTCTGTCTGTCTTCCTTTCATCCGAGCACAACTGCAGCAGCCTTTCTCTCGCCATGAATAAAAGAACAGTCCTCATCCTCTTCACTTTGTGATTCTTTTCTTGCTCTTTATCTTTTCACTTCATTAATGGCGAGACAATGGACAAGTTAATGGAGGACTTAAATTTGGCTTTTTGCTTGTATGGTATTTTTATATATATATATATATATATATATATATATATATATATATATATATTTTTTTTAAGTCGTGGCCACTGAATGATGGATGAGGGGTTGAATTTTTCATGCAGGGCCGAATTGAGATTCAGCTAGTCCCCGGCAGCATGCGCTACACATGAACGAGTGTGACTCAGCCACGCTGGAGTGGAGATGTACTCCCTCTGGCTGTGTGTGAGAGTCAAATCCGTGCTGCAATTATGTGATTGTGTACAAAAGAAGTTCTTGCTTGCTAGCTTTTCTTTTTGCTAGCTAGCAGCGAATCTGTAGATGGAAGTGGTTTGGTAATCTCTTGTAAGATAACTGAGGAAGAAAACAGGGTTGTGCTGTTGTGGGAAAATAATCAATGATGAGATTGTCTGTCTGTCTGTCTGTCTGTCTGTCTGTCTGTCTGTCTGTCTGTCGGTCTGATGCAGGTCACATGAAGACATTACCGCAAAGTGTTTTTTATTCCTTTATTACATTTTTATTTTTTTAATTTAATAACAAAAAATCATAGTTTTTATCCATTTATAGTTGCTGTTGCACATTAACAGTGTTTCATCATACAGTGGGAAGAAACATAACAAATATATATAACCTCACTCACGTAGTAATATTTGATAATATAATAAAATAAGGAATAAAACAGAACCCCATTATACCACAGCAGTCAGACAACACTAACAAATTTTAGATGTCATACTTTTACTGTTTGTTATATTTAGATTACATTACATTATCACTTAAATAATAGTAGCTGTTAAACTATAGTAGCTATAAGATATATATCTTTGTTTTAAATATTGATTCTTTTACTTCATTTTTTTATATTATATTTAGATTACACTGTCACTTACATAATAATTGTTAGACATTTTTTGTTTTAAATATCATAATGTTTATGTACTTTATTATATTTTGATTACATTGTTGCTTCCATATGCAGTAGTAGCTATGTTGTATCTTTTTTGTTTTATCTTTTTAATGTAATTTTTATTATGTTTAGTTTACATTATCACTTGCGTAATAGTAGCTATCAACTATCGTAGCTTTGTTACATATTTTGCTTTAAATATAGATTTTTTTTGTTTTTTATATTTAGATTATCATTTGCACAATAGTAGCTATAAACTATAGTAGCTATGTTGTATCTTTTTTGTTTTAAATATCTTTTTAACATAATTTATTATATTTAGATCACTCTATCACTTGCATAACAGTAGCTATAAACTGTAGTAGCCATGTTTTTATAGATTGTCAAGTAATTTTTTTTTTACTTTTTTATATTATATTTAGATCACGTGATCATTTCCATAATAGGAGCTATAATTTATAAGAGCTGTTATTTTTTTTTTTTGTTAATTTTTTTATAGTATTTAGATTATCAGTGACAGAATAGTAGCTATAAATTATAGCTGTTTTTTACGTAACTTTTTATATCCTTTAGATTATCACTTAGGAAATAGTAGCTATAAACTATAGTAGCTGTAAGTTTATTTTATATACGTATATAAAAAAAAGTTATTCCACAAATTGAGTCATACATGAGCTGATAGCTGATGAGGCGCGTTGGCTATAAGCCATGTATGACGAGATTGAATTGGAATTGATCGGAATAACTGTTTTCTACCCACATTCACTGGATTTTGAGAAACAGATCATTTTTGTTTTTTGCAAATTCGATAAATTAAAACTTTATACAAAATGTCTGACAAAATCATTTACGCTTCGAATGTAAACAAACGGACAGTAGCAATTTGTGAAAAATGTGATAATAATAATTATTCTTGAAAATAAAAAAGACACTCTTACCATCAGATACTTTTATTCCATATTTTGTTGCTTTTTTTTGGGGGGGGGGGGGGGGGGGTTGTTTTCGAGTAGAGTTTTTATTTCATCCTCTGTTGGTTCAGCAACATGCTCCACCATTTTGTTTTTCTCTACTCACGGTATATGAGCTGATATCCTAGTAGTAGAGTAGTCAATCAGAGCATGCGATTGCTCATATCAAGTGAATGTGGAGAGTGTGTTTCCTTTTTTATGCTATATTTAGATTGCATTAAATGTCCTCTGTACAGTTATCTCTTACTCTACTTACGTATAGTGAAAGATAAATCTGTGCTGCTTTGCCTTGTCGCTGTAACTATGATCAGAGCTACTGTTATGGAGAATTAATTACCACAGATCTGTGGTATATGCTTTATGCAACACGTCCAGTATTATCATTACCAGTGATATTTGTGTTGTGTTGAGTGGAGAGGGGTCTGTCATAGAAACTGGGTACTGTGGGGGTACCCCACTAAATATACTCAGTCAATAAACTATATGGTTTTGAATGGTGATGTTGGTTTTAATTTGAAATACAATGATGAAAGAAATAATACAGATAAAACTAAATATTTGATGTGAATATTCAGAATTTGGCAAAAATTCTGCAAATTTGTGGGAAAATGGCGGCTTGATCTGGGACATGATAAATGGTTGACTACATCGCATTCCCTTAAAAAGGTTGTAGTCCACTGAAAAGTCTATAGTTATCACTAATTGTATTTTAAGTTGTAACTTTATACACCTAAGGATTGGTGCGCTCACAGAATAATCATAACCGTAATAAAACATCATGCAAAATATTTGATCACCGTTGTAACTCCATTTTCCGCATACCTAAAACCAATACGATCGTGTGTTTGGATCTAAATGGAAAGCCTCAGGGTCAAGGTCACTACCTCACCAAAAGTAGTAATTTACAATCACTACGCCATATAAAAATTTTGTTATAAATCTGCGATTTTGTTTTTTAAAAGAAAAGCTGAAAGTTAGGTATAGAATATGTTTCTTACAGAATATGTTACGATGGTAGCTGGTCTTGTATGAATTTCTGAGCTATAAAATGAGTTGTGGTCTATTTTTTACCGTAGCGTGTTATTTGTGTGCGGGGAAGGACACATATTAACAATTTGCATGTGTAGAATGGAATTTTCCACTCCAACAGTTAGAAGTTGATCGTGCTTCCATTTGCGGTCTTTCTGTTACACGAGTGATCTGTTCGGACGTTATCACTGAAAAGGTGAGTTTTGACAGTTTTATTTTGTTTTAGTTTTGCAGTATAAGGCAATAGAATGTTTCTTTTTCATCTTCCTTTCATATTTCGTAGTGTTTGCGTATTTTTGGCCAATATTTTGCAACCATGGTCAATTTAGATCGAACTTTTGATAGAATCTACGGCCAGTCATTTTGCCCCGCCCCCGCTCCGTCCGGTGCAGTAGTGATGTCCCGTTGCTCGCGCGCTGCAGCAGAGACCCGCGCGACCTTCAGCCGGTACAGTCGCTGTTCTTTTACCACCGCCGTTATTCTCATCTTTCCGGTGTGTTCTTGATTTTTCCATTGTATCCTATAATTGTCCTATTTCGCCATATCAAATACCCAAAATGTATCATATTATTCATATTTAAGTGAATAATCAATTCAGTCATCATAATTTGGCATTTTTAACCCAAGCAATCAAAAAGAGGAAATTTATTCAATATTTTCACTCATCTGTGAAAGAGGGGCTTTAATTCTTCATGATGTAGTTATTTTATACATAAATCAATTTTACAAAAGCATTTGAATTGTAATCAAAAAATTTTTCCACAGTGGAGGCCTGATAAAGCAAGATGGTATCTTTGTTCTTATTAAACATGACAAAAGAAACATTGAGTGTTAGGTAAATGCAAAAAAAAAAGTAAAATTAGAAAATGTATTTTTTGACCATAATGTCCCAAATGAGAGACCAGTTTCTGAGACAGACCCAGAGACAAGGCCCTGTTCTGTTTCGTCTCCAGTGTTGAGGCCAGATCATTACATCGCTGTCGCCTTTTTCTCTTAGCGTGAAGCTACGCGGGTTATAAAGCGAAATGTCAGTGGTATGGCAGTGATAAAGTGAGCCTCTGAAACTGTTATTAAGGACTTTTACAGTGTGAGAGGAAATTCACTCGCAGTGTGTTTTGTATACTGCTTGTCAAATTGAAGGCAGCCTTCGCTGTATGTCTCAGTGTTCATTTTATAAAAACCACTTTATAAAGATGAAGCGACAATGCTGGAGTGTTTATTAGAACCATAAAGGGGATGGTCGAGTTAATATCTGCAAAATGGCCACAGCTGCCACAGTTAGTTACTGTATTTTACTGCAGTGAAGCGAGTTTGATGGCTAATATTCAGAAAATGGCTCCAGATTTGTAAGATAATATAAGATAATGACATAGTTGACATATAACGCTTTATATACTTGTGTGTGTGTGTGCGCGCGTGTGTGTACACTGCTGGAGTGGTAGTATTAAGCATTAGGAAAGTATACTCAAGCTAAATGATCAAACACATACTCACTAAAAAGTGTAAGTATGAAGCCAAAATGTACACAAGTATTAAAAAGTCAATTAAATTAAATTCAAAACACTTTATTTTTCTCCTAGGGTCAATTTAAAAGGCACTCAAAGAAGTACGGTTCAACACGTAAATAATAAAAAAAAACATGAAACATAAAAATTATGACATTAAATGTTGAAATTAACATCTTTTTCCTAAAAAACATCATTCAAGCTCTGTAAATTTGCTAATTGTAAGCAAGACTAGCGCTATGTAGTTTGTGAATGAATTAAGCAGAATGAAAATTTCATGTAAACTACTGATATTTACTGCTAGCTAAAACGTAGCTTGTTGTTAAGCCGGTGTGTTGGCTCCTGGGAACAGTACCAATCTAACTTGGCGTTAGCAAACAAAATGGGCTAACTCGGTTAAATATGATGAGATAACATGAACAAATATGAGAAACCTTCCTCAACATGTTTTATCAGATTAGATGGAATTCATGCTTTTGTAGTAGGGAGGCATTTCTACGAGTTTTTATGTCCTCGAGCTGCATTTCATAACATTTTACTAAAATAGAGCCTGGGGTGCTCATCCTCAAGTTCTGCACGTCAGATTAGTGCTTAAAGGTGCTGACTGCAAAGTCATCTCAAATTTAAAAACTTTTTTTATTGTGCATGGCATTTTCCTATGTCTCACAAGGACAATATCATGCGGACGAGATGTGGTGATTTTGATGTCCTGAGGGTCGCTTTAATCCATTTTGGGACCGTTTTCCTCCCTCTTGAGGTAAACAGTATGGCCCTATGGGCGGAAACAGGAAACAGCTGAACTTGAGGTTCCGCTGAGCTTTAACTAATTAGCATAACTATGGAACTGTCACACCAAGATGGCGACGCGTGGAAAACATTGTGACTCTGCATTGACCTCGGAGACTTCTGAGTTGCATGGATATAATTTCTGGTCGTCATTCGCGAATAGAGCCGTGAAACAAAAGAAGAATATATTATATCTTTTCTCTGTTACTGCTTTTGTTTTCGTTTCTTTCTCTGTAAGATCTAAACATTAGGTGTATAACTCTATGCTCGCTAATGTGGAGTGAGTCAAGCCCATGCATTCTAAGGCTAAGATAGCTAAGCGCTAGCTAGAATGATTTCGTTATCCGTCCAGAAAAATGACGTCATCTAACCTCAGTCTGTCTTGCAGTTGCACTCACTAGGCAGGATTTCCTTTTCTTTTCCACTGGCAGGAGAGCCGAGTCCACCATGTTTGCTCATGTCGACTTGTTTTGGTTAAAAGTAGGTCATACATGCCCCATGGTAGTCACATGATGTGATATTTATTTTCGCTCACTCGCTTGCTTCGGCGATCTCCGGAATCGTAAAATGAGGGACACTTTTTATCTCAGCAAAATATTTACACACAGGGTACCCTGTGCGTGTGTGCGCGCGTGCACAGAGAAACATTTCGGCACTCCAAAAGCAGTAGAAATTGTACGTTTTGCCCAGAATTCAACTTGGCACTCAGAACCTTTAATGTTAACAAAATTGTGTAGCATGAGATGGTCACGGTAACGAATTTGCACCAGTTTTGCAATAATTGATTTTTTTTTCTAACTTGATTAGCTGATGAACTGAAATGATCAGACCGTAAACAAAGAACATTCATCTGGAGGGTTCTATAAAACGTTCCCTACACACCCATTTCTTGGCCAGTTGTTTTGAGCATTTTTGCTTGAATCGATTCCTTTAGTATCAACTCATATCAACTACTTTTTCCACACCCTTCCACTTTGCTACTTTTGCTGTCCATTTTTATTAATTTGTGCTAGCGGCGCTGGTGCAGATTGTTACTCTCACTCAGGATCCTTCTACTTTCTTCTTCTTCTTCTTCCTCATTATTATTATTACTATTATTATTATTATTGTAGCTTTTTTAGGACACTATTTTTCCCTCACTTTTCAACCAATTATCACCAAATTTTGCATGAATTATACCTCTGGACTGAATTACATTGCTATGACTTTTGGTGCTGATCTGGATCATTTTTATTTTGTGCAGGGTGCAACTTTTCCTCACTAAGTGTCATTCTCTGTCTCTTACCATTCTGGATCTCGCCGGTCCAGTGACCAGATGTCCTGGTTTGTAACAGCTAGCGCAAATTAGGTGGGGTTTACATTAGACCGTATCAGCGGATCATCAGATTAACGTTTTTAAAACGATTAGCGTGCACACAGCAACGCCAATACACGATTCGCGTGCACACAGCAACGCCAATACACGGATACGCTCGGCTCCGCAGGCATCCTGCGCTCCAAATCACTCCTCCCTGAACAGCGAGTGCCCTCTGGAGGGTGTGCACTCCGGCCCTGCGCAGCTCACAGAGCGCGCAAGTGAAGCGTACGAGCAGTGATTCGGGACTGAGCCGCTGTGTGTGTGATCCCAGTGCATATCGGGCATGCGCGTCACTTACCACTTGCAAGTGGAAGGATGGCAAGCCTAAAGACAATCATAACTACACAATGGGCAGTATTTGCATCAGTATTTGCAGTATTTTCATACTTTTATACTCTTTAATGAAAGGTGATACAAGGCGGAAGTCCGCGCCGTTTTTCAGCAGTCGCATCACATGACCAACGCCAGTGAATCAGGAAGGTGGATGTCACAGTGACGTTGTCCAATGACGACGCCAGCTAGAGCTCAGCACAGCGTATCCGCGTATTCTCAACGTTTACACAGCACCGGACCAGACACGATCTGGATTGAATACGTGGACCCTGGCGGATTCCCGTTTCCCGGCGTTTCCAGGCGTTTTAATGTAAACGGACAGTGCATCCGCAAAGAAAATGAGACAGATACGGTCTAATGTAAACTTGGCCTTACTGTGACTTTAGTCACAGTCTCTATCTAGTTTTGGTTTCCTGCCATGACTGGATTACACCACGCTGACGGTAGGTGGGTTTCTGTTGTAGTTTATCGACAAGATGCAGTTGTGAAGGGTCTGTGTTTCAGGTGATGGATGTTATACAATTAAAGCTGGTTTTTTTTGTCCACTTACAATACAGTCATTCCAGTTAAACATGGCGCCGAATCTGATGAGATCTGATGTTGGCATGGTTATTTTCATTGGTTTTATTGTTCTCAGTCATGTCACATGACTTAAATTTGAAGAAATGTGCTTCCATATCAATTTTGCAAAATATTGCTTTGTTGAGTAGGCTGAAAAACGTGGACACATGGAAACACACCCAGTGATAGGCTCACTGAAGTCACATGACCACTTCTCGCTTGGGAATCACCACAGTGGCTCAGATACACAAGGAATCCAGACACGGAAACAAAACCGTACCCATCCACAGAGCATCGTCTCCTCGGGTCTTGTTCTTTTACTGTTCTGTTCTGCTTATAAATGAAAAAACCATCTAGGTGTAATATCAAACCGTCTAATACACACCAGTGGGGGTGTAGATTGAATTATCCTTCATGTTTTCTTTCAACAACAACTTCTTCTTCTTCTAAACCATCCCCGCTGCACTCCATAAAACCAGTCAGTGAATTTTCTTCATCTATTTTTAGACAAATCTATATGCGAGGCAGAACCCAGGCAGGCTTGTCTGACCACATGGTCCCACAGGAATGCCCGAGCTGCAGTGTGTGTCTGCATCGGAGACACGAGACTGTGTGAGGTTGACCCTCAGCCTCGTGTATCGCATGGCTTTAGCTGCGTTGTGGTCTCGCTGCCTGGCTGGCACGGTGGTCCGGGGCATCATCCAGCCCTCTGCTGAAATAAATGTCCTCCTCCTTTTAAAAACACACACAAGCCCAGTTCTAAGAATACACAGGTTTACTGTAGCAAAGGTGGATTTTTTTTTTTTTCGTTTTTCACCCCACTCGGGGTTATTTTCAGTGGGCTTTCGGTGCGTGTCAGCTGGTCATTGCTCCTGGGAAGGTCTCTGCACATTTTGTGCATGCGCATGAGTGTGTATAAAAATGTGTTCGGATATATTGGCTTTTCATATCTTGTTACGGTAACATTCGATGTCCAGGACAGGTTTCTAAAAGAACTCGTACATTGTGAGCGGTTGATGGAAATGGATGAATTTTTATTTCCAGAACATCTAGATAATTTGCTATTAATGTGAGATGTTCAATATCAAGGGTCGTGTGTCAGAGAGAGCGACAGAAACCTGATCAGCATGAATGCAGGGATTTAAAAAAATTTCCGTGTGTGTGTGTAAACATCCAAATCCGAGTGCATCCAACACACGGATATCTGAATCCTCTCCTGGGCCATGTTAAGCAAGCAGACTGGCCACTGTGTGTGTGTGAGAGAGCTATTAAGCAGGCAGGCAGGCTGTTAATCCCCCATTAGCGAGATCCCTCTAGGGATCAATCACAGGCAGCGCAGATTAGCACTCGGATTTCTCCCCAGAGCCGCACGTCCTCATCGTCACTGCAAAAGCTGTAAAATCACAACTCGTATTGCAAGTTAAGTGCATCCCATCAGCAGGGTGTCCCCCCCCCCCCCCCCTTTAAAGGAAATACGCAGAACCTTTATTTTTAAATACATTTCTGAGTCAATAGTATCTCCATCCTTGACTCTTGTGTGCTGCATAATTGGGAATAAAAAATATATATTTTTGAGAGTTAAAATCAACCGCAAAGTTGGCATTCGAGCTGCCCCGGTGAGCCAGCCAGCCCTGAGTGGAGTGGTGTCACAGTGGTAACTGGTTTTAAGGTCGAGGCCTTTGTCACCTATAGGCCAAAGCCAGACTCGGCAGGCGAGAGTGGTTGCAATGGCCTCTTCATTTGGATTTATTGGAGATTCTTCGTATTTTTCAGATAGTAATACATCTGACTGTGATGGTCCTGAAATTGGAGTGTGTGTACATGCTACTGCTATACACGTACAACCGTATCAGTTCGAACCATCGGAAAGTGAATCCGATAGTAACGTGGCGGCCACGGAGGCCCCCACCTTCCGAAATAAAGCCAGAAAACAAAATTCTGTCTAGAGAATTGGATGGAACTGAACGGTCTCGTAACTCTCATTAAAACAGGATAGGTGCTATAACTTATGCAACATACATGTACATGCATGCATTTTCACTGATAAAACATAAAAGGCTAATTAAATAATCAGATGAAGTGAGACGATCACATTCTGAAGTAAATTTAAATAATCTTATACCAGTAACTTAGACACACAATACAAGTTACAGGGATTAATCTAAATGCAGGTAAACAACGAGTGTTGTTCTTGTAACCAAATGAGTTGCATCTTACCCGTCTGTGTTCTTGCTTCTGGAAGGCTGATCTTGTGGCCAATTGTTTTGAAACAATCTGACGTTCAGTTCTTCATTCATTTGCTTCTTCCACGTAAGGGTGAGATATTGCTGCTGGGGTGAGATATTGCTGCTGAGGCAAGAATATCCAGCGGGTGGGGGGTGAAGCTTATCCAGCGGAGAAATCTGATGACTGGTCCACTCATTCTCCATTTTCTCCATACTGAATACTCCGCCATTACTGCTCGGCTCACACTCTGGGAGAACTGGTGCAACTGAACTTACTTTTATTCTCTTGTCGTTTTCTTTTCCTTTAATTGCACCCTCTTTCAATACAGGCTTATAGCCAATGCTCCTCGACAGATCAGAGGTTTCGTATGAGTCATCAGTAAAATGTGCCTGTGAATTTCTCACAAAACGCGTCCAAATCTTTGCAGTTTGAACATTCTTGGGCCATGAATGCAACATAAATCCACCTTCTGTCGTGTTGATGCACCTGCCAGGAACACAGCTACATGGCATGGCGATAAATTAGCTCAAAATGGAGGCTTGAAGTTGCAGTTAGCTCTGTGTTTTAGTATAGCAGAAATGGCAATGATGATAGCTTAACTGCTGTGATGTCACAGATGTCAAGGTCATTTACTCAGCCCGCTACCTATATGAATCATTTTAATCATAAAAATTACTATATTAGATTTATTGTTAACACTTAAAACTATTCCTGTGCCATTCGTGAGGTCTCAAGGCATTTCTAAACAAAAAGTGAGGCCATGGTTCTGCGTATCTCCTTTGAGGTTAAATTTTTTTTTTTTTGATTGAACTACAAGCTGAAATCTCTGTTGTTGGATTTTCAAAGCTCTGGACGGACAGTCAGGAAAACCATCTGAAACTGTTCAGTTTATCACCCATATGCCTCAGGGGTTGATGTGAGTTTGGAGATGCTTTTCTGCTCAACACGGATGTACAGTGTGATTATTTGTGTCGCATCAACATGTGGTTTCCACTGCAGAGCCAAAGATCATGGGATGTTTTTGTTTTTTCACACTTTCTGCATAAACTTGAGAGAAGGGTGTTGTGTGTAAATATTCAGAGATTTATTAGTTTTGTTCTTTTCTTTTTCCTTTTGTTTGTTTTTCTTTCTTTCTTAATTTCTTTCTCCTTTCCTTTTCTTTCTTTTTCTCTTTTCCTTTTCTTTCTTTATTTCTTTCTTTTTCCTTTTCTTTCTTTCTTTCTTTCTTTCTTTCTTTCTTTCTTTCTTTCTTTCTTTCTTTCTTTCTTTCTTTCTTCTTTTTCCTGTTCTTTCTTTCTTTCTTTCTTTCTTTCTTTCTTTCTTTCTTTCTTTCTTTCTTTCTTTCTTTCTTTCTTTCAGGGCACGGTGGTATAAGTGGTTAGCACGGTCGCCTCACAGCAAGAAGGTTCTGGGTTCACGGCCAGCAGGGGCCTTTCTGTGTGGAGTTTGTATGTTCTCCCTGTGCCTGCGTGGGTTTCCTCCGGGTGCCCCACGGTCCAAAGACATGCGGTTAGGTTAATATGGGACGGCCTTGGGCTGAGGTGCCCTTGAGCGAGGCACCTAACTCCCAACTGTTCCCCGGGCACCGTTAGCATGGCTGCCCACTGCTCTGGGTATGTGTGTGTGCTCATTGCTCACGTGTGTGTGTTCACTGCTTCAGATGGGTTAAATGCAGAGAGGAATTTGACAAGCGTGTGATGAATAAAGTTGTTGTTGTTGTTGTTCTTTTTCTTTCTTTCCTTCCTTTTTCCTTTTGTTTCTTTCCTTTTTCCTTTTCTTTCTTTCTTTTGTTTCTTTCTTTTCTTTTTCTTGTTTCTTTTTTCTTTCTTTCTACTTTTTCTTTTTCCTTTTGTTTCTTTCTTTCCCTTTCTTTCTTTCTTTCTTTCTTTCTTTCTTTCTTTCTTTCTTTCTTTCTTTCTTTCTTTCTTTCTTTCTTTCTTTCTTTCTCTTTCAGTCGTCAATCCAGCCATTCTGATGTCTAATGAAGCTCTTGATGTGCGTTGATCTGATTTTTGGCATTGTGCTCGTGCCACGTGATTGGCTAATTAGATAATTGCATGAATGTTTTTATAATATAATCGGAGCACCTGTGTCCCTAGTGACATCTAGGTTTTCTAACAAAACTGTCAGCAAAACAGTACATTGAATCAATAAAGAAAAGGCGTGAACTATCTGTGCTTTCCATTTTAAAAGATTCAAAAGAGCATAACCTAAAATTAAAAAAAAAATTCTCTAGAGATTTCAGCACATCTGTAATATTTCAGAAAAAATTATTTTGAAACAATTTTTAAAGGGTTATCGATTAAAGTATTGTCATGTGACCCATCGCTAAGGGACAAGCTGGAGTTTGAAACATTTCAATACATTCAGTACATCAAAAGCTGACGTGTTGAAGCTGTAATATTTTTGGGAATAAAACAATTTTTAGCAACCAATGTCAATATATCTGTATTTTGAAATATGATCGAGTGAGCAGCATCAAATGAGTAAGTGTCAATAAATCAATAATTACAGCTTGTTGATGTAATAGTGCTGGACTATACATCATGCTTTGGTGTGTACTTTTGTCATAACTTTTCAAAATATTAATATCACATTGAAAGGAAATGCAGTACAAATTCTCAGTTTCTTTTTCAGTCTCATCAGAAATCTTTACGCTGTGTGTGTGTGTGTGTGTGTGTGTGTGTGTGTTGTCTATGGTATGGCAGGCTGCCGGATGTTTCTGTCAGTAATTCCCCCTCTGCTATAAAGAAGTCAGCAAAGCCTCTAATCCCCTCAGTCTGGATCAAATGTCCTCTGATTAGAACGTTCTAGAGAGAGAGAAAGAGATTGCATTCACGTCAGCCTGTTTGGAAGAGGAATGATCAGAAGTGTGTATTGTGAACTTTGTGACCTTGTGTACACTCTGAGTCACTTTTATCTTTTCATGGAAAACTACGCGAGTTTTTGAGGATGAAAAGACAGAGTCATTCCAGTTACTCGAATCCAAGTACGAGCAACCGATTCAGAATGTCACTCTTTATGGAAACTTGTCTAATACTGTTAATAATTTTGTGAAGATGACTGCGTGGATAATGAAATATAGCCACAAGCGATCTGCGGAGTCCAAGCACTTTTCACAAATGGTGCCTCAGTTCATGCGAAGTTAGGTTAAACATGATGTGTTCGAGGCTTGAGGAAACTACTCTTAAAAACACTGTGAAATGCCTGCTGAAAGCTGATTGCCTGATGGAGGCTGTGCTTGTTTGTTTGTTTGTTTGTTTGTTTGTTTGTTTAAAAACCCTGTCATCATTAGAAATCCTTTTACACATTTGGTCCAATGGTACTAATAAGAACAAGCTTAAGGTGCCAGACGTGGTTTGAATATATTTGAAGTAAAATCAACATAAGGGTTGTGTTCACTTTAACTCTTCCTTTGCGTCATCTAAACTTCACTTGTTAGGCCACAGATCATGCCGTTAAGGTGGCAACAGGACTTGTGTTTTATAAAGTTCTCGCTGTATAGGTATTTTATGAATATGGACACCATGACAAGAAAGCTTCAGCTTCCAAATCCCCAAGTCTTAAACCTTGATCAAACTCCGGTGTAGGTCTGAGCCGTAACTTGAGCGAGAGCGCAGTAGCAGTAAGCGGTAGACCAGAAGCTCGGAATCTCACCGGAGAAAAGCTGGACCCAAGTGAAACCTTCTGCTCCAGCTGCTGAGCGAAGAACTTGGCATCGGCCTGCTGCGCTCCAGATGTTTTCCGGCCAAATAAATAAGGAACATCTGAGATGATTTACTCCCATCCCAGCGGAGCCCAAAGATTGTATTGCATGAAGCCTATTTACGGTGGCAAGTGCCCCAGAACCATGAATCAGCTCTCACGCAGACTTGGCTGGTAACGCAAAGACCCAACGTATGAGTTTTTATAGGCCCAGTTCCGCTCGCTCTTCTCTTTTTGCAGTAGCAGGATGAGGTATTGGATCTGTTCTTAAAGGGCCAGTGTTTTCATTTAACCTTGTTTCTGAAGCAAGTGGAATAACAAGTACGTGTCAAAAGGAAGGGATGGTTCAGGGGAGTAAAAATTATTGCTATTAACAGGGACTGGAGAGATTTTTGAAAGATGGCAGAAAGATACTTGAAAACAAGCATGTCCTGTTTCGTTGAAATTCTTAGATTTGAGGTAAATTCTAGTGGGGACCCTAGAAGAATTCTAGTAACCCTGGGGAGAGTCATGTGACCTCAATGACTCTCCTTAGGGTTGCTTTTGGTCCACTCGAGGATAAATACCTGGAACTCCCGACTAAATCAAGTTTATTTGTACAGCGCTTTTAACAATAAACATTGTCGCAAAGCAGCTTTACAGAATTTGAACGACTTAAAACATGAGCTAATTTTATCCCTAATCTATCCCCAATGAGCAAGCCTGTGGCGACGGTGGCAAGGAAAAACTCCCTCAGACGACATGAGGAAGAAACCTCGAGAGGAACCAGACTCAAAAGGGAACCCATCCTCATTTGGGCAACAACAGACAGCCTGACTATAATATTAACACTTTTAACAGGTATAACCCTCAACTGTCCTCATGGGGCCGTCCTTCACAGGAGTGGGGCGATAAAACTCCGACCAGACACAGGGCACCAGGATGGATCAAGCAGGTCCGAGGGGCAGAAGAGGCCAGCATCTCAATCCCAGGATCAACATGTAACTCAGAGGGACAGATGGGGGGGGAGAGAAAGAAAACACATTGTTAGGTATGCCCTAAAAATGACAAGTATTAAATCTGTGTGGTAGGCTCACAGAGACGAGAGTCTTTACATCAGGCATGACGCACAATGGCATGTTAATATGGTAAAAAATATATCATGACCTGCTCTGGCTGGATGCTTGATTGGGTGATGGGAGCACACTCCTCAGCAATGATGAGATGCAGATGGGACCCTTAGGCCTGGCCAAGACAATTCAGTTACATTTCACCGGGTCTGGGACATGCGACAGAATGTCTGACGGCCGATTCCCTGCAGGCTACGATAGCCAGTCGAGGTCCCCACCGTCTCCACCAAAAGATTTCCTGTTGACTCCATGTAACTCAGAGGGACAGATTTGGGGTGGGGGGGGAAGAGAAAGAAAACACAGGTGGTTAGGTATGCCCAATGTCACCTGAATAAGTAGGAACAGTATACATATTGCACCGAGTACAAGCAGGGACTCCGGCAACTAACTATGACAGCATAACTAAAAGGAGAGAGCCAGAAGGTAACACAGGCATGAGGGAGCCCCGGGACATAAAGCAGCCAGCCACTGCACCGTCAACAAACTCGAGTGAGCAAGCGAGTGGGGACTGACAGCATCCATACATCCCAGTTTACCAAAACACTCTATGTCTGAGGACCCTCCAGATCTACTCCTTTACCTCATAAACACCATTAACAAAAGGCTTGACTAAACAGATATGTTTTCAGCCTAGACTTAAATGCTGAGACTGTGTCTGATTCCCGAACATTACTTGGAAGGCTGTTCCATAACAGTGGGGCTTTGTAAGAAAAGGCTCTGCCCCCTGATGTAGCCTTCACTATACGAGGTACCAGCAGATAGCCTGCACCTTTTGATCTAAGTAGGCGTGGCGGGTCATAGAGGAGCAGAAGTTCACTCAGGTACTGTGGTGCGAGACCATTTAGTGCTTTAAAGGTCAATAGTAGTATTTTATAATCAATACGAAATTTGATTGGGAGCCAATGCAGTGTGGATAAGACAGGCGTGATGTGGTCATATTTTCTAGTTCTAGTAAGGACTCTTGCTGCGGCATTTTGAACTAACTGGAGCTTGTTTATGCACTTATTGGAACATCCAGACAGTAAGGCATTACAATAATCCAACCTGGAGGTAACGAAAGCATGGACTAGTTTTTCTGCATCATGCAATGACATTAAATTTCTTATCTTTGCAATATTTCTGAGATGAAAGAAAGCTATCCGGGTGATGTTATCAATGTGAGTTTCGAATGAAAGACTGGGGTCAATAATCACTCCGAGGTCTTTTACTGCTGCACGTGAAGAAACAGAAAGGCCATCCAGAGTTACTGTGTAATCAGAAAACTTACTTCTAGCTGTATGTGGTCCTAGCACAAGTACTTCAGTCTTGTCAGAGTTAAGCAGAAGGAAATTTATAAGCATCCAGTGTCTAATGTCCTTAACACATTCCTCAATTTTATTAAGCTGGTGTCTCTCATCAGGTTTTGCAGAAACATACAACTGTGTGTCATCAGCATAACAGTGGAAACTAATACAATGTTTACGAATAATATCGCCCAGAGGTAACATATATAGAGAAAAAAGCAGTGGACCCAAGACAGAACCTTGTGGAACACCAAACTTTACCTCGGTACGTCTAGAAATATCACCATTTATATCGACATACTGATAACGATCAGTTAGATAAGACCTGAGCCAGGAGAGGGCCATTCCCTTAACTCCCACAACATTTTCTAGTCTATCCAGAAGAATGGAATGATCAATGGTATCAAATGCTGCACTAAGGTCAAGCAACACAAGTAGCGAGACACAGCCCTGATCAGACGCCAACAGTAGGTCGTTTACTACTTTAACCAGTGCTGTCTCTGTGCTATGATGAGGTCTAAATCCTGACTGATACATTTCATGGATGTTATTCCTATGTAAATATGAGCATAACTGCTGTGCCACAGCTTTTTCAAGGATCTTGGAGATAAAGGGGAGGTTTGATATTGGCCGATAATTGGACAGCTGACAGGGATCAAGGTCAGGTTTTTTAATCAGGGGTTTGATAACTGCTAGTTTAAAGGATTTGGGTACATAGCCAATCGTAAGAGAAGAATTTATTATTTTTAGAAGCGGTTCAATTACTCCAGGCATTATCTGTTTGAATAGACGTGTCGGTAAGGGATCTAGTACACAAGTTGAGGCTTTTGATGTAGAGATTAATGAGAGTAATTCAGTTTCTTTTAGGGGAGTAAAACATTCTAACTGATGATCTGATACAGTTATATTGTTAACTACAAGGTCACTTTCATTGTCTAACCTTAAATTAGTAGTTTGAATTTTTTGTCGGATATTCTCAATTTTGTCATTAAAAAAATTAATGAAGTCGTTGCTACTACATACTGCAGGTGTGCATGTGTTGATAGTGGACTTATTCCTGGTTAATTCTGCTACAGTATTAAATAGGAATCTAGGATTATTTTTGTTATCTTCTATTAGGGAGGAGAGATATGTTGATCTCGCAGCACTAAGAGCTTTTTTATACTTCAGGAAGCTCTCCTTCCACGCCAGTTTGAACACTACCAATTTTGTTTGACGCCATTTACGTTCCAATTTTCGAGTGGTCTGTTTTAATGTGCGAGTGTCATCATTATACCAGGGTGCTAATTTTTTGTCTCTGACCATTTTCCTTTTTAGAGGAGCTACATTATCTAAAGTATGGCGGAATGTTGACTCTAAGCATTCAGTTGCCTGATCGAGTTCTGCAGGGGCTGACAGTGACCCAATCAAAGTTGACAGCTCTGGGAGATCATTTATAAAGCTCTGTGCAGTAGTTGACGTGAAAGTACGTTTAATACAGTAGCGTGGTGAGGTGCATATATTATTACTCAGACATATTTTGAATGAGATGAGACAATGATCTGAGATAACTTCAGACTGTGGAAGTATGACTATATTGTCTACGTTTAATCTGAATGTTAGTATTAGATCAAGGGTGTGACCACCATTATGGGTCGGTCCTATGACATTCTGCTTAATCCCGACTGAATCTAAGATGGACACAAACGCTGTTTTTAAAGGGTCTTCTGGGTTATCAAAGTGAATATTAAAATCTCCGACAACTAAAGCTTTGTCTAAGGAAATAACCAAATCTGAGATAAAATCTGCAAATTCAGAAAGAAACTCAGAATATGGCCCCGGGGGCCTGTAAATAATAAGCAATGGAATTAACTGGGTAGACTTATTTTTCGAGGCTACATACATTATATGAGTATGAAGAACTTCAAATGTATTAAATTTATAACCAGATTTGTGTGTTACACCTAGATAATCGTTATAAATAACCGCGGCGCCTCCTCCTCTGCCAGTTAGACGAGGCTGGTGTATATAACTGTATCCAGGAGGACTCGCTTCATTTAATGCTATATATTCATTTGGCTTAATCCATGTTTCTGTTAAACACAGTACATTAAACTCCTGATCAGTAATGAGTTCATTAACCATTAGCGCTTTAGATGTAAGAGATCTAATATTTAATAGCCCCACCTTTAGATCAAAGGTGCTGGCAGCAGCTGTACAGTCAGTCTGATCTAATTTTATATTGATTAGGTTACTGGAACAAACTCTCTGAAAATTTCTACCTTTTTGTTGAGCTCGGGGAACAGACACAGTCTCGATGTAGTGGGCCCTGAGTGACGACTCTGTGCAGCTAGCAGACAGTCGGTTTAGCCTGTTCGTCTGCTCCCTGGCCTTGGCTCTGGATTGTCAGAAATTAACTAGGCCTGTTCTGAGACTATGACCTATGCTGCAGGAAATGAGAGCAGCACCTTCCCGAGTGGGATGGATACCGTCCCGCCCTAACAGGCCAGCAGTGCCCTCAAAATTAGCCCAATTATCTATAAAGCCCACACTGTTTTCAGAGCACCACCTGGACAGCCAGCAGTTCAGCGACCATAACCTGCTGTAAGCTACATCGCCACGCCGCATTGGGATGGGGCCAGAGCATACTACAGCATCGGACATCGCCTTCGCTAATTTAAACACCTCTACAAAGTTACTCTTAGTAACCTCAGACTGACGAAGGCGTATATCATTAGCTCCTGCATGGATAACTATCTTTGAGAACCTGTGCTTGCCTAGGACCCTAAGATTACCTGCTATGTCCGGCGCCCTGGCTCCCGGTATACACCTGACTAAAGCTGCTGGTGCCCCTAAAGGCTGAGCTAATTTCACGTGCCGTATGATAGAGTCCCCTATAACCAGAGCTCTTTCAGGTTTCTCAGTGGGTGCATCACTAAGGAGAGCAAACCTGTTCGATACGTGACGCGGAGAGGAGTGGTGCTCCCGTGGGCGAGCCTCAGCGGTAGCTTTGGCTCTACGCTTATGCCGCCGAGCCGTCACCCATTCGCCCCGCTGTAAGGGCTCTAATGCCGGAGTTGGGGGATTGCTAACTCCACCTAGGGCGTCCAGACTTTCCCTAACGGAAACTACACTGTTCTCACGCTCACTAACCTGCTCTAAAGCCTGGACACGCGCTTCTAGCACTGAAATCTTCTCCGTCAGAGAGCTAACTAATCTGCACTTATCACAAGTAAAGCTAATAGAGCTATCGCTAGTGACGGAGGAAGAATGACTAAACATCCTGCACTCAGCACACTGGACAGGCTGAAGGTGTGCCATGATGAAAAGATTCACGTACCTTAAATGAAGATCTGTTGATATTAAAGCAGATCAGATGGCCTCCGCTTGTGGACTTTACACAGGAGGAGAGAAAAAGAAAGCTTCCGGTCTCGGCGTTCTTCCGAAAAAAGAAAGAGAAAAAACCGGAAAAAAAAAACCGGAAAAAGGAAAGCGAAAGTGAAAAGTACAAAAATGAAAGCGACAGTATAATAAAAATGAAGACGATACTGGAAATTTATTTATAGAAAAAAAGTTAAAAAAGGATTAGTAATTAACGCCGGCACTCGCGGGAAAAAAAACTCGGCGCGAACAACTCAGGAAACAGGAAGTGCCTGTGTGGGTGAAGAAGCCTTTCGGATGAGAGGTGAAACGTCTTCAAGAATTTCAATCAAGTCCATTTGCCTTCTTTGGGTTCCTGAAAGGTTAAATTTAATGTGGATCATGAGTGCACTTGCTTGGAAAATGGTTAGTTAGTTCCAGGGTATAGTAATATATTAATTAATTAATTATATATTAATATACCCTGGAACGGTGGTGCAATGGTTAGCACTATTGCCTTGCAGCAAGAAGGTTCCAGGTTCGATCCTCACGGCCAACGGGGGCCTTAATGTGTGGAGTTTGCATGTTCTCCCCTTGTCTGTGTGGGTTTCTTCTGGGTGCTCCGGTTTCCCCCACAACTCAGACATGCAGACTAGGTAAAATACCCAGCCACTGGTGTTGTACAAGCTGGTCCCAAGCCCGGATAGGTTTGGGAGGGTTGCTACAGGAAGGGCATCTGGTGTAAAACCTATGCCAAATCAAATATGTGGAACAGCTCTGCTGTGGTGACCCCTCAAGTGAGCAGCCGAAAGAAGTTGTTGTTCCAGGGCATATTGGGAAAAGAATGCTGGGGGTGGAGTTGCCAGGTAGAAGGAAACCAGGAAGACTAAAGATGAGGGCGGTTGGGGTGAGAGAAGAAGATATGGAGGGATGTTAAACCTCTGCCAAATCAAATACGCTGAACCGATCCACTGTGGCGACCCCTAACGGGAACAGCCAAAAGATGATGATGATGATGATGAAGAGGAGTTCCAAATAAAGTTGCTCGACTTGAAAATTTCCAAGTTGTCCGCAGAGTCGGGGTTTGGGTGGCTCCCTTGATGTGGTGTATTGGTGAAATGGAAATTTTTGAATGTTCAAAAAGTTTGCAAAGACACACTGATAGTTGTCACATGCAACTGAAAACAAGTTTGGTTTCTCGGTAACTATAGAGACAGGAACAGCAATCAAACAGGTCCAAGCATCAAGCCCCAGGGGTCATTTCTTGCCAAGATACATGGAACACTATATAGACCGTAGATGAAGAAACTGTTCAGTAATAGTTCTGTGTGATAACTGAAATGCCTGCTGAAAGCTGATTGGCTGATTTGAGTACTTGTTCGCATCATCAAAATTTTCAGTTTAGCAAGGAGGTGTAGGTTTGGGTGGCCTTGGTGTATTATTGAAATGGAAATTTGGAAGTGGTTCAAGTTTACAAAGAAACCCTGATAGACGTGTCCCTTAGCAAAAAGTAGTATACTTAAAGTTCATTTTATTAAGTATGCTTCAGTATAAGTATAGCAAGTATACTACAGACCATGTACTTTTAGTGTACTAGAAAGTATACAAATTTAATACTTTGTCGGACTAAATTGGAACATTTCAAGTTTATAAAAGTATACTTTAAAGTTCATTTTAAGTTTGCAAAAGTACACTTTAAAGTATACAACAAGTACACTCATCTATATACTATCAATGTACTTGGTATATCCCTCTTGTATGCTTAAATTATACCACAAGTACACTTATCGATATACTGCCATTGTACTAGTTATATACTTCGAGTCCCTATTTTTAGTTTATTATTGTATACTTTAAGTATACTGTTATAAATGTTGGTTATTTCACTAGTTTACTTGTTATACTTTAAGTTTGCTTGGCATATTACTTGTAGCTTACTATTTATATACTGGAAATATACTCCTTAAAGTATTCTTAAAGTTTACTCATACTGTATGTACACGAGTGTGATGCATTTACAAAATCACAAGACAGAATGTTGAAAACAAGTTTGATATATTTTCAAACATTTCAAAAACAAAGACCTATGAAATCAAGGCCTATGAAATCCTTACTGGAGAAAATGAAAGGAAAAAGTGCACATTTGCATGTAAAAATGTAAGCATAATGGTCTCTTGATCAATAAAGTCAAGTCAGAAGTTTTTCTGTTTTTGTGTATGATTTTAAGGTACATAAAGATAATGCAATTGAGCACACATACTATATACTGTAAAGTTTTAAACTCCAGCATTATATTATATTAATATATAAATTAAATGTTAAGCATGAGTCAATGACTTGACCTTATTATGCACTTGGAGCAAGATATACTAAGTATTAGCAGTTTGTGGCAGAAAAACGTAAAAAGTATACTTAAGTATAAGTTTTAGTATTAAAGTATACTGTAAGTGTAAGTCTTAGTATTAATGTACTTGGTCTTAGACTTTTGTTTATACTTTTCAGTATAAGCCAAGTATACTTCACTATACTATTCTTAAGTATATAAAATATAGTTTGTAAAAAGTCAACTTCAAGTATACTTCCTCAGTTTTAGTAAAAAAATAAGTATACTCATAGTACACTTGAATAAACTTCTTTTTGCTAAGGGGTAACGGAAAAAAGAAACCAGTTTGGTGTTGTCACAAGAGCAGCAGTAATGATGATGATTATGATGATCTAGGCAGAAAAAGCGATCTACGGGGTCCAAGCAGGTTCATAAGTCACACCCAGGGTGGCCAGTTCTTGCCAAACAACATACTCGAACTTCAAACTTGAACAACAATGATAATAATAGGTGCCAGAAGTGATCTGAGGGGGCCAAGCTCTTTTGCCCCTTTTCCACCAAAGCAGTTCCAGGGCTGGTTCGGGGCCAGTGCTTAGTTTGGAACCGGGTTTTCTGTTTCCACTGACAAAGAACTGGCTCTGGGGCCAGAAAAACCAGTTCCAGGCTAGCACCAGCTCTTTGCTGGGCCAGAGGAAAGAACCACTTATGTCAGCGGGGGGGCGGAGTTATTAAGACAGACAACAATAACAAGACCGTGAAAGATCGCCATTTTTAAGCGACGAGAAGCAGCAGCTGTACAAATGCGAAGTCATCCATTATTATTATTGTTGTTGTTGCTGCTGCTGCTGCTTCTTCCGCGTTGTTTTTGCTTCGATATTCGCGCCAAGGTTTATGCAAACGTAGCGACGTAACTGACGTATACAGCGACGTAACTGACGTATACAGCGACGTAATGACGTGGCTTCCCTTAGCACCGCGAGCTATGGAAAAGCAAACTGGTTCTCAGCTGGCTCGCAAGTTGAACGAGTTGTGAACCAGCACCAGCACTGGCCCCGAACCAGCCCTGGAACTGATTTGGTGGAAAAGGGGTATTTTTGCACCCAGTTCTTGCCAAGTTACACAGAATACAAAAGAGATCATAGATAAAACTGTTCAGCAGTAGCACAGTGCTAACACTGTGGCATGTCTTGACTGACTGACTACCTGATTAGAGCACTTGTTTAGAAATGATCATCATGTTCGGGGGGGGGATACCAAAGATGTCTCGATCTGAGTGGCCTGGATGTATTCTGCTGTATAGCTGTATAGATTGCTCGATCTAGGGGTCCAAGTAGGATTTTACAAATATTGTTGCAGGTTCTTGGTAAGTTATATAAAACACTAAAGAGACCATAAAGTACAGTTGCTCAATGCGAACACTGTAAAATGCCTGCTGAATGCTGATTGGTTGATGGGTCAAGCAACTTCCACATGAACACATTTAAGTCTAATTTCTGTACTGTCTTTCTTGACCCATTAAGGCTTTATAACACAGAAAAAGAAAAACTATATGTAGAAAAGGTTGAACGAGTGGTAAAGTTTTCAGGAGGAGGAGGTAGACGAGAGATGATGGTCGTGTTGTCTCGCTGCAGCACGTCCTCAGAATTGATCCTGTTTTACTTCAGTTCATGCTTGAATTACAAGTGTTTGGGGAATGAATAAATGTAACATTAAGTATTTCACCTTGTGTTAAGTGTCTTAATAACATTTTTCTCCTGCATGACTGACTTCCCTCCTGTCCCCTTTATCATGTCTCTCAGAAAGAGAATAAACTCTCGTCAGTGTTCACTTGTCACTTTTTCCTTTCAGGGTCGTTTCCTTTCTGCTTTTAATCCTGTGAAAAAGCTCACGTGCGCTGCACAGCGAGGAAACCAGGCTTGATTTCACTTCAGCGCCTGCTTTTATCCAGAGTGACAGCAACTTGTGCTGTTTTTCCACTGCACATTAAAAACAAAAAGAGCTGGCCCAAACACACACTTCACTGGAAAACGTTTTGCAGCATGTGATGACGGCTGCGTGGAAGAAAAGCTTTGATCAGCATTGATTACCGGCTTTACCCGATTGGCTGTATGCTGTAAGCTGAGATTCATCCAATCAGACGACACATCATACATAGGATTAAAAAAATAATAAAGACAAAGTCTTTCCTCTCTCTCTCACCCTCCCTCTTATTCACTTAATCTTTCCCTTCCTTTCCCCTTTTTTACTATTTTAAAATTTTTACTTTAATTTAATTCAATTTAGTCTTTCCTTCCTCCCTCCCTCCCTCCCTCCCTTTTTAACTTGTTTTTTTTTTACTCTAGTTCGCTTCCACAATTTAGTTAGAAAGAAAGCCTCTTTATTTATTTATTTCGTCTCCTTTCTTTACCCTTTTTTTACGCAATTTACTTTTTCTTCCCCTTTTCGACTATTTAAATTTTTTACTTTAGTTTCCTCCTGCCTTTCGTTCTTTCTTTTGCTTTTTTGCTTTTTCTTTTCCTTTCATTCCCTTCCACACTTTGGTCTTTCTTTCGTCTCGTTTCTTTTCCCTTTTTTACCTTTTAATTTTCATTTCCTTCCATAATTTTGTCTTTCTTTCTTAATTATTTTCTTTCTTTCTTGATTTTAGGCCTTCTTTCTTTCTTTCTTTCTTTCTTTCTTTCTTTCTTTCTTTCATCTTCTTCCCCTTTTGACTATTTCAATTTTTTACTTTAGTTCCCTCCCACCCTTCTTTCTTTCCTTTTTTTATTTCTTTCATCTCCTTTCTTTATTTCTCCCCCCTTTTTTGTTCTTTCTTTTACTTTCATTCTCTTCCATAGTTTGATCTGTCTGTCTTTTTCTTTTGTCTCCTTTCTTTCCCCTTTTTTACTTCATCTCATCTCATTATCTCTAGCCGCTTTATCCTTCTACAGGGTCGCAGGCAAGCTGGAGCCTATCCCAGCTGACTACGGGCGAAAGGCGGGGTACACCCTGGACAAGTCGCCAGGTCATCACAGGGCTGACACATAGACACAGACAACCATTCACACTCACATTCACACCTACGGTCAATTTAGAGTCACCAGTTAACCTAACCTGCATGTCTTTGGACTGTGGGGGAAACCGGAGCACCCGGAGGAAGCCCACGCGGACACGGGGAGAACATGCAAACTCCGCACAGAAAGGCCCTCGCCGGCCATGGGGCTCGAACCCAGGACCTTCTTGCTGTGAGGCGACAGCGCTAACCACTACACCACCGTGCCACCCCCCTTTTTTACTTTTTAAATTTTTTTACTTTCATTTCCTTCCACAATTTAGTCTATCTTCTTTTTTTTACTTTTCTTTCTTTCTTCCTTCCTTGCTTTCTTCCCTCCCTCCCCCTATTTTATGTTAGTTCCCTACTGCAATTTAGTTTCTCATTCAGTCTTCCTTTCTTTTGTCTCTTTTTTCTTTTTCCTTTACTTTCATTCCATTCCACATTTTGGTCTTTCTGTATAAAATTGAAGATGTTGTGTAACGTCTCTGAAATGAGCATGAGGTATCGCTTGCATTAGAACCACTATAAACAGTCGCAGCTCGTCACATCACTGAGAAATCACAGTGTTCGGAAAAGTCAGAAAGTTACAGCTTTACTGCTCCTGACACTGGGGACTGTTTGCAGAAATATTACAGAAGTATCCACTCGAAGATCATTCCGGAAAGTTCCTGTGGAAGTTGATGCGTCAGAAATGAACAGAAATGTGTTCGAATGCGGCCATATAAACGCCGTCAGAGCTGCTGGTATCGGAAATAAATCAACACTTGGACCAATCAGAGTGGAGAATTCAACAGCAATGCACAACACGCTGGAACTTCAGGAGGAAAAACTTTCTGTTGAAAGGATCAGAGGTGTTTTGTGTGCGTGTGTGTGTGTATGCGTGTGTGTATGTGTTTTCCAGATCTGTGGAATGTGATATCTTCAGTTTCCACTGTATATTCATTAATATCTGTGTGTGGAGGAGTGTATCTTCACTGTGTGTGTGTGTGTGTGTGTGTGTGTGAGAGAGAGATGGTAAGTTAGTATCTGTTTACGTGCACATATTTGGGTGAGAAATTGGTGTTTGCCGGTACGTTCTGTTCTTGATGGCTTGATGATAAGCATGTGCACATTCATTTTTTTTTTATCTAGGTATGTGTGTGTGTGTGTGCGCGTGTGTGTGGGATGGAGAGAGAGATAAACACTAAAGCACAGGGATGCGTGTGCCAACAGTCAGGGGGCAGCTGTTGTGCTCTGATAAGGTGCACTGATACAGTAGATAGGAATGATTTGGTACAGGTTGCACACACACACACACACACACCTTGTTGTTCTCCCTTTCACTACCACTCAATCACTTCATCTTTCTGAAGCTATGGAAATATCTTTGCCTCTCTTATATCATTATTACTAGGTGTGTGTGTGTTTGTGTGTCTGATCATGTCAAGATGTTTGTGTGTAGTCTTTTGTTCTGACTTTCCCCATGTCATCTCTCTTTCTCCACCAGATTGACGCATTGAGTAAAAGAAGTAAAGAAGCAGAGGCTGCCTTCTTGAACGTCTATAAGAAACTGATCGATGTCCCAGGTGAGTGTGGGGGTGGGGGGCTGGGGGTTGGACGTCATATCGGAAGGTGGCTCCCATTGAGTGTGATGACGAGATGCGTCCTGAGGCATAGCCCATACACAAGCGTGTGCTATTTAGTGAAAGTGTTCACTTCATGGCAGTAGATAGAGCCAAACACAGCTGGGGTGGGGGTGCCAATACTTTAGTGAAACAACAAACACAGGTTCAGCGTGTTCAAGGTTTCTTTGTGTGTGTGTGTAATCACATGATTACATAATTAGTCCAGCTGTCTCGTTAATGAAAGTCTTCCCATGGGAGGCAGGGTGTGATGTGATTAGTCACACAGACATTAAACCCAACCTGATGAGGATTGGGGTTTGAGGCTGAGGTCCCCAGAGGGCTCAGAGGGAGTCTGGGAAAGAGACAGATGGATGGACAGTTGGGGGGGATAGAGAGACAGATAGACAGACAGACAGATGGTGAGTTGGGGGAAAGGGAGGGAGGGATGGATGGGTGGAAAGTTGGAGAGACGGACAGAGACAGACAGGGAGTCAGAGAGAGATGCAGATGGAGAGTTGGGGGAGAGAGGGATGGACGGATAGAAGGTTGGAGAGACAGACAGACCTGGAGTTAGAGAGAGGGAGAGAGAGAAGGATAGAAAGACAGAGTTGGGGAGAGAGCAAGAGAGAGAGACAGGCGGAGAGTTGGGGAAGAGAGAGCGAGAGAGACAGGCAGGTGGAGAGTTGGAGAGGGACGGATGGACAGAAAGTTGTAGAGACAGACCGACCTGGAATTGCAGAGAGAAGGACGGAAAGACACAGTTATAGAGAGAGACAGAGACAGGTGGAGAGTTGGAGAGACAGACAGAGTTGGGGGGAGAGACAGACGGAGTTGGGGTGAGAGAGACGGATGGAGACAATAAGAGAGAGATGGAGTTGGGGAGAGAGAGACAGATGGATGGAGACGCAGAGGGAGACAGTTGGGGGGATAGAGACAAGGAGGGAGACAGTTGTGGCAAGAGAGAGACAGATGGATAGAGACGGAGGGAGATAGTTGGGGAGAGAGAGACAGCTGGAGACAGGGACTGAGACGGAGTTGGGGGGAGATGGAGACAGGGAGAGAGACAGAGTTGGGGGGGGAGATGGGGAAGGGGAGGGAGACCGAGTTGGGGGGAGATGGAGACGGGGAGGGAGACCGAGTTGGGGGGAGATGGAGATGGAGACGGGGAGGGAGACAGGGGGAGAGATAGAGTTGGGGGGAGATGGAGACGGCGAGGGAGACCGAGTTGGGGGGAGATGGAGACGGGGAGAGACAGACAGATGGATGGAGACAGGGAGAGAGAAAGAGTTGGGGTGAGATGGAGACGGGGAGGGAGACAGGGAGAGAGAGTTAGGGGGGACATGGAGACAAAGAGGGAGACGGAGAGAGAGACAATTGGAGGGAGATGGATACAGGGAAAGAGACAGGAGGCCTCTGGATGCTGTGCTGTTCCTTTTGCAGTTCCGATTAAGATCACACTGCAACATCAGCATTGTTACAGCCATCATTCATCATCACACCTGTCCATCTCTCTCTCTCTCTCTCTCTCTCACACACACACACACACACACACACACACACACACACACACACACACACACACACACACACACACAGAGCCTGGAGCTCCTGCCACATGGTTCTGTGAGTGACACGCTGTAGTGGACATGCAGCTTGTCTCATTCAGATTGACACTACAGTCATCTCAGCTCTGTATCTCCCTCCTGTACATCTCTCTCTCTCTCTCTCACACACACACACACACACACACACACACACACACACACACACACACACACACACACACTTTCTCTTACTCATTTCGTTTACAGCTCATTGTTTCTCTCCCTTTTTCTTATGTCTTTACTCTTCTTTTTTTAGCATTTCTTTCTCTTTTACCTTGTTTCTCTTGTTCTCTCTGCCCTTTCTCCTTTTCATATTTCTCTCTTATCCTGACATTACTTTGCTTCTCTCTCAATCTTTTTTTCTTCACTCTTTCTCTTCCCCTCTTTTTATTGTTGATCTTTCCATCACTTTTACTTGCTAATGTTTTTCTTTTCTTTTTCTCTCTTTTACTTTTCATTGGTGTTTTTTGCTTTCTCTTTCTCCTTTATTCCGTCTTTATTCTCTCATTCTCTCTGACTGTCTCAGCCTCATTTACTTTTATTCTTTCAGTTTACTGTTGTTTTCCTCTCTTACTTTGTCCTCATTTAATTTTCTCTTAATCTCTCTTTCACTGTTTCTTAGTGTATTCCCCCCGTTCCACTTGTCTCTGCAGTAGCTGCGAGTGATGGAACAGTCTCACACACACACACACACACACACACACACTGAGCTGAAGGCTGCAGTGTCAGCACTCCAAAAACACACAGCACAGCAGCTAAACTTAGCCTCGCTGCTTCTGCACCCAGAAACAGGAGTAATTAGTCACAGCGCCCGTCTTTTGTCCCGTCACACACTCCGTCTCCGTTCCCGTGTGTGTGTCTCCGATTGCTTGTATGTTATTATTTGTCTGTGTGTCGTTGATCGTGTTCTTTCTCCTGTTGAATGTCATGATGTCGACTTCGAGCTGCTCTCTGCATCTTTCTTTGAGTAGGTGTGGGTGTACGCGACTAAGTTTGCTGTGCCCTTGATTCACTCACTAACAAATTAGGCTCTTCATCACAGAGTACATCAGAGAGTACCCAGCATGCCCTTGGGCTTCTCTAGTCATCAGCTGTTGTGCACCGTGTGCCGCACTGGCCTTGCTAAATGTGTGTGTGTGTGTGTGTGTGTGTGTGTGTGTGTGTGTGTGTGTGTGTGTGTGTGTGTGTGTGAAGGAAACAGATGGATGAACACTGCCTGCCTGATGACCTTCACACACTCACACTCACACACAAAGTTCTCTAAGTGCATTATTAAAAGTTCTTAAGGCTTTACACAGATCTGTAAGATTTCTACTAATCACCATACACACAACACACTGCATGGCACACAAAGATTTCTCACACATCACCACTTAGTGCTATAAAACACTGTGTATGTACATGTTGCTGCTGTAGAAAATAAGAAATAGGAAAAGTTTTCACTAGGAGGTTATTCTTTTTAAAATGACCCGATTCTGGAGGTTTTTGGACGTGTATGACGTGTGTGTGTGTGTTCCGCTCAGATCCCGTCCCCGTGTTGGAGCTCGGCCAGCAGCTGCAGCTGAAGGTACAGCGGATGCACGACATCGAGACGGAGAACCAGAAACTGCGCGAGACGCTGGAGGACTACAACAAAGAGTTTGCCGAGGTCAAGAACCAGGGTGAGAACACACACATGCACACACTTTCTCCTCTCACATTTGAGCCTGTCTCTCTCATACTCGCGTGGTATAAAGTGTTTGTTTCATAGATTCAGTGTTGGTTGTTTATCAACATGGTTGTTCTCGATAAACCTGTGCTCGCACCAGCAATCAGCAAACGTACCCAGCTTCTACATGTACTATCCCATGGTGCCCTAAAGGCGACGAATCCAAACGACTCGAACCAATCCTATGGCATCTTTAGTTCCCCTTTTACTGAGCTCCGTGAAGACATGAAGGCTTGTCATTCCACGCCCACCTTGGCACAAGAACTCGACCTCAACCCCACTGAACACCTTTGCGATGAACTGCACCCCAGACCTCCTCACCTGACATCATTAACATTCTTGTAGCTGAATGAACCCAAATCCCGAACGAGCCCCTACTAATGTCATGGAAATCTATCCTTCATTAGAAGAGTGGAGGACAACTCATTCCATTCCGGATTTTTCAGCAAGGAGATACAGTGCCTTGAAAAAGTATTCATACCCCTTGAACTTTTTCACATTTTTCCACCTTACAACACGAACTTAAAAATTTTTTATTGAGATTTTATGTGATAGACCAACACAGAGTAGCACGTAATTGTGAAGTGAAACAAAAATGATAAATGGTCTTCAAAATTTTAAACAAATAAAAATCTGAAAAATGTGGTGTGCATTAGTATTCAGCCCCCTGTACTCTGATACCTCTAAATACAATCCAGTGCAATCAGTTGCCTTCAGAAGTCATCTAATTAGTTAATAGAGTGTGTGTAATTTACTCTCAGCATAAATACACTTGTTCTGTGAAGGCCTCAGTGGTTTGTTAGAGAACACTGAAGAACAAACAGCATCATGAAGACCAAAGAACTCAGCAGACAGGTCAGGGATAAAGTTCTGGAGAAGTTTAAAAGCAGGGTTAGGTTATAAAAAATATCCCAAGCTCTGAACATCTCAAGAAGCACTGTTCAATCCATCATTCAAAAATGGAAAAAGTATGGCACAACTGCAAACCTACGAAGACATGGCCGTTCACCTAAACTGACAGAGCGAGCAAGGAGAGCACTGGTCAGAGAAGCAGTCAAGAGGCCCATGATCACTCTGGAGGAGCTGCAGAAATCCACAGCTCAGGTGGGAGAATCTGTGCACAGGACAACTATAAGTCGTACACTCCACAAATCTGGCCTTTTTGGAAGAGTGGCAAGAAGAAAGCCATTGTTGAAAGACAGGCATAAGAAGCCATGTAGGGGACACAGCAAACATGTGGAAGAAGGTGCTTTGGTCAGATGAGACCAAAGTTGAACTTTTTGGCCTAAATGCAAAGCGCTATGTGTGGCGGAAAACTAACACTGCTCATCACCCTGCACACACCATCCCCACTGTGAAACATGGTGGTGGCAGCATCATGCTATGGGGATGCTTTTCTTCAGCAGGGACAGGGAAGCTGGTCAGAGTTGATGGGAAGATGGATGGAGCTAAATACAGGGCAATCGTGGAAGAAAACCTGTTGGAGGCTGCAAAAGACTTGAGACTGGGAAGGAGATTCACCTTCCAGCAAGACAGTGACCCTAAACATACAGCCAGAGCTACAATGGAATGGTTTAGATCAAAGAATATGAATGTGTTAAAATGGCCCAGTCAAAGTCCAGACGTAAATCCCATTGAGCATCTGTGGCAAGACTTGAAAACTGCTGTTCACAGACGCTCTCCATCCAATCTGGCTGAGCTTGAGCTATTTTGCAAAGAAGAATGGGCAAAAATTTCAGTGTCTAGATGTGCAAAGCTGGTAGAGACATACCACAAAAGACTTGCAGCTGTAATTGCAGCAAAAGGTGGCTCTACAAAGTATTGATGCAGGGGGGCTGAATACTAACGCACACCACATTTTTCAGATTTTTATTTGTTTAAAATTTTGAAGACCATTTATCATTTTCGTTTCACTTCACAATTATGTGCTACTCTGTGTTGGTCTATCACATAAAATCTCAATAAAAAACTTTCAAGTTCATGGTTGTAAGGTGGAAAAATGTGAAAAAGTTCAAGGGGTATGAATATTTTTTCAAGGCACTGTATACAGTAGGTGTGATGGTCAGCCAGTGTATTGTAATCGGCGGACCTGATGAATCTGTGGTTTGCTCCGATAGCTCACTTTGCTAATCAAGCAAATAATTTTGCACTGTTTAGCTCGAGCTACTATGTTTTTTCATCAGAACTGACAAACTACAAGAGACTTTTCACTTTCAGGTGTGAATCCCAAGTGAGGCATGTGCTTTTTCAGCCCAGTTTTCCTCCCAGTTTGCTCATTTACCATTTCCCACAAGCTAGCTATCACATTACTTATAATTAACTCTATGGCACTGAACACATGGTGCTTTATAGCAACTTCACTGGCTTTACTTTGTTCTAAGGGTGCACAAACTTTTGCACTCATACGGACTTAGACAGTCACGGGCCACTTATTAGGAATATGATCCGAGTACTTGCTCTTGCTCTCAAAGCAGCTTCAATTCTTCATGGTATGGATTCCACAAGGTCACATTTCCTTGGAAACATTCCTTTGAGTTTCCATGGTGACAGGATTGATGGCTTAATTGCTTTTCCGATTTATCCGAATTGTGGAAATAAAGCTGTGGTCAGCTACAATAGTTGGATAAGTGGGGACAACGCTTCAAACAATGCTTGGTTAGTATTAAGGCGCTGAAGAAAATATTCCCCACAACATTACACCACCCCCACCAGCCTGAACTGTTGACGCATGACTGGGAAGTGTGATTTCCTGTGCAAAGTCGCTCTTGGCTCCAAGATTGGTTCCTGATGTTTACTCTGGAGCTTCAAGGCTAATGCAATGCTAATGCAATGAGTGCATTATTGCTGATGGAGCACGTTTACAGTAAACAGAAAATGTGTACATGTATCTTTTCTTTTCCGATCCATTCCTTTAATTCTCGTCTCGTCTCGTCTCGTCTTCTTCCGCTTATCCAGGACCGGGTCGCGGAGGCAGCAGTCTAAGCATGGAAGCCCAAACTTCCCTTTCCCCAGACACCTCGGCCAGCTCCTCGGGAAGAACACCGAGGCGTTCCCAGGCCAGCCGAGAGACATAGTCCCTCCAGCGTGTCCTGGGTCTTCCCCGGGGCCTCCTCCCGGGGGGACATGCCTGGAACATCTCCCCAGGGAGGCGTCCAGGAGGCATCCGAAAAAGATGCCCGAGCCACCTCAGCTGGTTCCTCTCGATGTGGAGGAGCAGCGGCTCTACTCCGAGCTCCTCCCGAGTGACTGTGCTTCTCACCCTATCTCTAAGGGAGCGCCCAGCCACCCTGCGAAGGAAACTCATTTCAGCCGCTTGTATCTGCGATCTTGTTCTTTCTGTCATTACCCAAAGCTCATGACCATAGGTGAGAGTCGGAACGTAGATCGACCGGTAAATTGAGAGCTTCGCCTTTTGGCTCAGCTCCTTCTTCACCACGACGGACCGGTAAAGCGACCGCATCACTGCGGAGGCTGCACCGATCCGCCTGTCGATCTCACGCTCCATCCTTCCCTCACTCGTGAACAAGATCCCGAGATACTTAAACTCCTCCACTTGTGGCAGGACTTCTCCACCAACCTGGAGAGGGCAAGCCACCCTTTTCCGGTCGAGAACCATGGCCTCGGACTTGGAGGTGCTGATTCTCATCCCAGCCGCTTCACACTCGACTGCAAACCGCCCCAGTGCATGCTGAAGGTCCTGGTTTGAAGAAGCCAACAGGACAACATCATCCGCAAAAAGCAGAGATGAAATCCTGTGGTTCCCAAACAGGATTCCTTCCGGCCCCTGGCTGCGCCTAGAAATTCTGTCCATAAAAATTATGAACAGAACCGGTGACAAAGGGCAGCCCTGACGGAGTCCAACATGCACTGGGAACAGGTCTGACTTACTGCCGGCAATGCGAACCAGACTCCTGCTCCGTTCGTACAGGGACCGGACAGCCCTTAGCAAAGAGCCCCGAACCCCATACTCCCGAAGCACCCCCCACAGAATACCACGGGGGACACGGTCGAATGCCTTCTCCAGATCCACAAAGCACATGTGGACTGGTTGGGCAAACTCCCATGAACCCTCGAGCACCCTATGAAGGGTATAGAGCTGGTCCAGTGTTCCGCGACCAGGACGAAAACCGCATTGTTCCTCCTGGATCCGAGGTTCGACCATTGGTCCTTTAATTCTTTAATAAATAAATATTTTATTTATTAAATATTGTTCACCGTTATCATATTGTTTAATATTATCTTTACAAACAATAAAATACCTCTCTTGAAGGAGTGCTGCCTGCAGAAACAGGATGTCTTAACCCCAGGCGCTCGCTCTCTCTCTCTCTCTCTCTCTCTCTCTCTCTCATTGTGCCTCTCTCTCTTTCCCAACAGAAGCCATTGATTCCTCCCAACTTAAATGTTTAAAGTTCAATTTAGCAGTTATGGGCGAAAAGGCGTCCAAAGGGAGCTGCTCCTATTGATTATATGTCAGACCTGCAAGGCAGCAGTTTAAATCACACGTGAACACACAGAGCCGCTCTGTTTCTCTCTTTCGCTCTCCCTCTCTCTTTTGTGTGTAACACACACCGCTGCTCACACACACTCGCACTTGGAGCACTCAATCAGTGGCTATGAGCAACTCTGTCTTGCACATGCACTTTTCTGATCGCTCTAGGAACCTCCTGCTAAGAAACTTGTAACAAATGTACATCCTAGCTTCCGAGTATGTACACGCACATTTTATATATGCTCAGTGCTTTAAGTGGGAAAAAAAAGTGCCAGTACTCCCCATGTTCACCTGTTGGCATATGAGTCGGGTGGTTGGTATCAGCCGATCATCGAGTAACACATTCTGAATTTCTACAGTCAATAAAAGACAGGAAGACAATGCCAGTTTTCACAAAATTAATTTATTAAACAAACTACTTCAATCAGAGAAGGTATGTTGTCAGTTGGCTGGAGTATCGGTAGCAACAAGCTCTTCGCTGTTAGCAGACGCGCTAGTGTTAGCTTGCTGCTCTCCACCTGCATTTTCTGCTGCAGTAGAATTTGACTGTCGAAGAGCTGCGTCATCATCTGACTCCGTTTCGACTCTCATTCTCTTTGTGCCCTTTTGTAGCCATGCCAACGTTACTGTCCTGTTTTTTTGTTTCTTTGTTTTTCCCATTTGCTGTTTCCGACTTCTCCGTGAACAAGCGAGTGAGCGTCGAGAGAGGTGAGCATCGCGTAGTGCACCCTGGGTAATGTAGTTTAAATGTCATAATGAATTGCCAAGAGACACTCTGATATGGAGAGGACAGGAAAGGGTACTGTGAGCTTGTGGGAAGTCCTGGTACGCCAGGGGTTAAAATCTAGAAGTGGCGGTACTGCATACTGGCCCACTTAAGGCACTGTGCATGCTTTTATTTCTTCATCCTCACTAATCAGGCTCATTTGCATAAAGCCTCTTTTCTCTCTCTCGAAGTTAATAAGATAACAAAAAAACAAAACTTTTCATGTTACTCCGAAAACTAAGTTCGGAAGACTGGGTGGAAAATCTCCGAACTGTTAGAAAGGTCTGACAGTTGAGCATGTTCAACAAACATCTTCCAGAAATCTTCAACATCAATGATTAGTTGGTGTGTCGTCCCCCCCAACCCCCCCAAGCAGCACATTTGATCTGTTTTTTATTATTATTATTATTAGTCTCCGGTTACCCAGAGTGTCCTTCGTACAAATCCCAGTACAAAACGATCACGTATTAGAAAATGCGCATTAATATAAACCGATACATGATTTGTCTTGTACGTTTTCAGTGCACGACTGAGCCGATTCACGTTTGGACCCATCAGATTTGAGCTTTCGACAGCACCGTGGTAGGAATAAAAATTCAAAATAGCAAGCAGGATATTAAACTGTTTATTTCCCCAAAGACATGCTCAACCCTGTTAACTCCATTTCCATAACGTCGCAGGATACGGCGCTGAAATCCACAAGTGGCTCCGGAAATCGTTCGAAGTGTCGAGATGATGAGCGAGATGCCTTTCGATGCCTTTGTTTGTCCTGTTTGTGAATTATTATTATTTTAAAGTAACACAAGACACATTTCATCTTTGATTTTATTTCATACTGTTCGTCTCACTCTGGTGAACAGTTAATGTTCTGCGTGACTGCTATCCGAATAGGAAATGCGTCCGACGCTGAAAAGAAGTGTTTTCTCAGCTCAAGCTTTCACTTCTCATTACTTTGGCATAGTCCATGCTCGCTACCATTCATATTCGTTTTTCCTTAATTTTTTCCCGTGTTTATGGAAAATGGGACTTTTCAGTACAGTAACTTTTTCCAGTGCGTGTTTTTTCTTTTTTTTTCTTTTTTTTCTTTTGACAGCCAGTTTCTGAGGAAGAAGTGGTTCAAATTGATATGATGGAAAATGCTCTGTTTGATTGATCAGTATTGCTGGAGCTTTGTTTCTCAGCAGACACTGAGAATGTTTGCTCATCAGTCTAGCTCTCTCACCTCCTCATTCAAAGACTCAAACAGATCAGCTTCAAAAGTGTCATTGGACTTTAATGCTCATGCCAGTGACATCATTGTCATTTACATCACTAACTAGTGGACCCAAGTCTTTGCGCTAAATATTTTATACGATTCAAGGTTCCTCAAATCCCAGAGCAGAACTGATCAAGACTGTGTGTGTGTGTGTGTGTGTGTGCGCGCGCATGTGTGTTTGTTTTTGAGCAGAGGTTACTATCAAAGCACTTAAAGAAAAGATCCGGGAATACGAACAGACCCTGAAGAACCAGGCGGAGAACCTGGCACAGGAGAAAGAGCAGCAGCTTCACAACGACTATGCAGAGAAAGAGAGGTGAGGATGAAACACACAGACATCCTGCTATTAAACTCTCAAACAAGTTCTATGTTTTGGTGGAATAAGTAAATAGAAAAAAAAAACGATTCACAAATTACTGTGGCGTCTAAAAATCAGTGAGTTCACCGCCAGGTTTCATTTCATCCACCATAAAAGTTAATATGATTATCTCAAATTATACTTCCCGCAAGAAGGATGACGTCATTATTTACTAAAGGAGTAAAAGCAGTCGGCGAGTGCAGCTGTGTCGAAACAATGTCCAGATAGCTTTTCGATTTGTGAGCTAATAGTTGCATATGTTGCTTTTTGGGTGAATTTGAAAAGAGGGAAGAAAAAAGGTGAGGAGAATAGAAGGATGTTGTTGTGATGTGACGTACATTGTTATTGTATTGGAAGATATTGGTTGCTATGACACTATTTGATAGTTTTTATTACTTATAATGAGCCCTATGGCACCTAAGACATGGCTTTATAATCAACTACACTTTGTTCTAAGGGTGCACAAACTTTTGCACTCATACAGACTTAGACAGTCACGGGCCACTTATTAGGAATATGATCCTAATACTTGCTCTTGCTCTCAAAGCAGCTTCAGTTCTTCATGGCATGGGTTCCACAAGATAACATTCCTTGGAAACATTTCTTTGAGTTTCTGTGGTGACCATAATTGCATTTGGATTTGTCCAAATTGTGGAAATAAAGCGACGGTCAGCTATGCTGCTCAGATAGGTGGGTATAATGCTTCGAACAATGCTTGAGTAGTATTAAGGTGCTGAAGGAAACATTCTCCACAACATTACACTACCCCCACCAGTCTATGGAGTCACACCAAATTGTTACTCTACTACTGTTAGAAGAAATCATGATTCGTCAGACTTGACAATGTTTTATCCAGTCTGTCCAATCTCTATGCCCCCACTGTAGCATCAGATTCCTCACAAGATAAGATCTCCTGCTGCTGTAGCCCATCCACCGAGAGGTCTGACATGCTGAAGATGCTTTTCTGTGCAGAATGGTTGTTCAAGTTAGCATAGCTTTCCTGTCAGCTTGAACCAGTCTGGCTGTTGTCCTTTGAACTCCCTCATCAAGAAGATTATTCTAATTAGATACGTCATGTGATTATCTATTTAACGTGAGGCCACAACCAAAGTTATGCAAGTTGTAAGCAGGGAATGTTTTATGACTTTCAAAATAAACCTGAACCATCAAAAGGAATGCGAAGTTGCACGTAGAAAATTAAACATTGGACGCAAAACGGTGTACAAGGCAGGCGGATAGAATAGAATACTATATATAGGCAGTTATCAAGGTACAAGAATTGTATTTTGTGACTTGCCTAGTTAACTCCACGTATTAGAAAGAAAGAGTTGCAGAGAATAAAAATGTCCATAAATGGCCCGAGTGAAATTTTTAACTTTCAGCCCCGAAACCCGTTATTCAGTCATAGTATCCATATTTAATCAATTGTGCCTTTGGTTTTCGCGTACTTCCTTTGCGTCAGGATCCAGTCCTCTTCCTGTCTGGTCAGCCAGCTTCCTGTGAGGGTGACTGAGGTGTGTGTGTGTGTGTGTGTGTGTGTGTGTGTGTGTGTGTGTGTGTGTGAGAGAGAGAGAGAGAGAGAGAGAGAGAGAGCGAGCGAGTGGGCGAAATGGGGAGACATACACAGAGAGAGAGAGTGACTCATTGTGCTTATGTTATTAATATCTCAGTGGTAATATCTCATTGGCTTTATTAATAACTCAGACAGCCATAGTCCTGCAGTTCCACCCTCGAAGTTTGCTTTATTTTCCTAAAATAATCCCTGCTGTTTCTTCAGGCAGGCTGCTCATACAGTCCAGTCTGAACTTCGTTTCATATTACATCGCTGATTTTAGCTCAGTCTTCTATGAAATTTGTGAGTTTTTTATGTGGCGGTACAGCAGTGTCTTATTTTAAACAGATCAACTGAAGAAGAACCTGATATTTTAGTCGACTATCATTTTAAATTGTTGCTTCTGCAGCTTCCTCCGTTTTGATTTTTCTGCTTCATTCGCCTTCTTTTGTCCCCCCCCCCCCCCCCCCCCCCATGACAGGAAGTTGCAAGAGTCGCAGGAATCAATGGCCTCCAGGTTGGAAGAGGCAGAACACAAAGCTCAGACTCTACAGACAGGTACCAGGCTGAGGAATATTTTTAAAAAATCAAGAGTCACATTTATATATGAGATATTTATGATTACTGGTGCACCAATGTGATCCGATTACCAAGAGCATGTCTATATATGACAACCTCTGCCCTCAGGAATTCCTGGTTGGCTGTTGACTACAAATTCAGAGATCAGGAAGTAAAACCGTATGAGGAGCTAAAATCAGTCCTGGTGAATCAGTCCAGTCCTCTAGTTAGAAACATGCAGACTTCCTGAGTGAAAACGCACCCTGTGTGTATCGGAACAGATCAGCCAGGACTCGATCCTCAACACTTCGGTGCATCTCTAATTAACAGTTATTCCACGACATCGAGTCATACATGCATTTTGTAATTTTCAAACTTCTTTGAGCTTTTGAACCAGTCGAAAAAAATTCAACAAATTTTAATGCTTAAAGATGAAGAATGTAAACAAACTGGTGAAATGACAGGAGCAATTTGTGAAAAATGCGATGATAATTCTTGAAAATTTAAAAAAAGATGCGTTCTTACCATCAAATACTTTTATTCCCTATTTTGTTACTTTTATTTTTTGGATTTTTTGGGGTTTTGTTTTCGAGTAGTGTTTTTATTTCGTCCTCGGTTGGTTCAGCAACACGCTCCGCCATTTTGTTTTTCTCTACTCACAGTATATGAGCTGATATCCTAGTAGTAGAGTAGCCAATCAGAGTGCGTGATTCCTTGTATCCAGTGAATGTGGATAGAATAATTGTGATTACACCACATCACTGTTGAGGTCTTGGATCTGGTTGGTCAGAAGGTATCTGATTGATTGATTGATTGATTGATTGATTGATTGATTGATTGATTGATTGATTGATTTTTTTTTCCTCTTACAGCACCTTTAACAGTATTTCCACCTGTAACATTGTATTGTTTCTATGGTAACGGCCAATTTACAGGGATTTGCAGTATATGGTACACGTAATCCAAGACTAATAATAAACAAATTACTGAAAAGTGTTAAACAGCAAAAGATGTAGTAATTGAAATAAAGAAATGTCCGTTATTATGTAAGGAGATGTTTGTTTAACATTTATGGAGGGAGTCTCCAGTGTGAGAGCTTCACAACTTATCTCAGTCACAGAACTTAGTAACTGTCTTACTAACTTCAATCGAAAGAAAAAAAGAGGGTCTCTTCAGGGAATGAATGTTTATTGCTGCTGTAGCATACATGAGAACAGGAAGTAAAACTTAGTGAGCATTCCACAACATAGCTCGTAAATTTACTATAAATGGATAAAATGTCTTGCATTGATGTCTTAACACTGTGAGAAATGACATTGAGTGAAAATAGGTAACATTGTCAATAATAATAATAATGAAAACAACAGTGAGACCGTCAATGACTGCATAGTTCACTCCGGCCCTGTCTACTCCAAAGGAACGATCTAAAGTGGGCCACCTTGTACAATAAATGCTGCGAGCTATATACACTATATACAAGCTATATATAGAAGCGATATCCACCCTAGGAATACCAACCTATTTATCAGAAAGAATCCAAAACGGCAAGGAATTGACCGAGAAGAAGTGATTTTTGTTGAACTACTCATTAAGGCTTAATTAGTCCATCACTTCATTAATAATTGTAATTCAGCAAACGTGGGTGGAAGTTATGGGCACCCTACAGTAGGTACCCCTACCTTCATGCCGGGAAGAATTAAGGGAAGAGAAGCGATTTGTGTGGAAACTGCTCATTGGGGCTTAATTACTCCATATCTTCATTATTAATTGCAATTATGCAAATTTGGGTAGAAGCTATATGCACCCCAGGTAGACCTACCTTCCTGCCAAAAAAATCGGTGAAGAATTGAGAGAGAAGCAATTTTCATGAAACGTGGATGATGCTGGTCGGACGACAGGCAACACATGGTGACACAAACTGTTGGCTGGATGAGATGATAATAATAATAATATAGTCCGAACTAATCTTATATTTCCAATAAGATTCCCAAAAACAACCCCTCAAATATAAGATTATTAAGCCTGGTCAAGCTTTAAATAGTGTTGTTCAGCAGTAGGTATATACATATATTGAGTGACAGTAAACAGCGATACAAATTTATTATCATTCGAACCGATGAAACATGAATCGTGATCATCAGGCCGCGAAATCATACTTTTTCCTAGCGGTAATTGTGCTATTTAGACAGCAATAATGTACAATAGCAGAAATGCACGTGACTTCACCCTCGGAGGAAGTAGCACAGCTCTAATGCCGCAAAAATGCTAAAAAAAAAAAAAAAAAAAGGCGTCTCTAACGTGGGAAAGTGCTGTTGTGCAGTTGACTGTACAAATAGATTTTAGAAGAAATCAGAGCTCTCTTTTTACAGACTAGTGAAAGGTAAAGAAAAGAGAAAGAAGCAAATGGAAGGAGTACAAATGTGTCTTAAGGAAAGGACTATTTGTTATGAACTTTTAAATATTTAATAAAAGGAATATTTTAGTTAATTGATTATTATATTTTACTGCAACCTTTACAAATGTGGGTCAATAATTATTGGTTATTAGGAAAATGAAACCAAAGTGTGTGTGTGTTTATTTAACAAAAGGAGTATTTAATTTGACAAAGGATAGGAAAATAAATGTAGTATTTTTTTGGCAATTACATTTTTATTTTTTAATATTGTGAGAAAATCACATCATGAGTAGAGTGAATCGTTACATGTTTAATTGGCAGATAATTTTGTTCATTGGAAGTATTTCTCGAAATGTGGAAATTATTCTGCCATGAGAATAAGAACATTTAAGCATGAAATGAGTAAAAATGCCTAGAAATAGGATTCATAATCTGTTCGTGGTTTTAATAGCAGAATTATAATCAGAAATAGTGGATATGTTTGAGTATATTTGAGACGTTTTTAATTGCGAATTATTTTGTTAATTAATCTGGAACATTGCTTTGCTATAAAAGGAAAATATTATTGCTGTTATTGGAAAACAATCAACCTCAGCGTCACCCCTATATTTTCCTATGACTCTCCAGCAGAGTGTTTTATTCCTTACTCGTACATTCTGACAGTAAGCTATTCTCTCAGAGCGGTGTTGCATTTCATTTCAGTGTGGAAACTCGGATTGATTTCAGCCTCGCAGCTTCTAAACCCAAACAAATTGCAGCCTTTTCGTAACCAGTTGTGAAAGCTAAAATAGTGATAATGATCATGTGTGTTAGTTTGGCCACCACGACGTCTGCAGCTTTGCACGGCGCCAACACACAAAGCATTCAGAATTAATTGTGGACATGAAATCCAGTGAGTTTCCTCGTTCTTTCTTCCTGACTGTGTTCTTGTGTTTTTGTGCGCAGCACTCGAAACCACTCAGGCAGAGCTGTTTGACCTGAAGACCAAGTACGATGAGGAGTCGATGGCAAAGTAAGTAAAGTAGAAGAAAGTAATGACAGAATTGTACATGTTCCTGAATGAAAGCGCGAGCGAAGGAATGCAGCTTTTCAGTTAGCAAGCGTGGAGCAGTGAAGAGAAACTGTGAAAGTGAGCACTTCATTTCAGCGAGCACTGACCGCTGAGGGGACGCACACGTCCTTTCCCTTCTTGTAAACGCATTAGGATGGAGATGCAGCCTGTACATCAGACTGAACTCTATCACCTGGGTGGAACGGGCATCTTTTATACACACATGACAGTCCTAGATTGAAGGAGTGGGACATTTCTCCTGTTCCGCGTTAGCTGAGATGTTTTTTTTTCCATTCAGATTTGGTGACTGTCTGAAAGTTCTCCCAACTGCCTGTTCCAACAAGCCACTGTCTGTATCTGACTATCTCTCTCACTGTGTGTGTGTGTGTGTGTGTGTCTGTCTCTCTGACTGTGTGTGTGTGTGTGTGTGTGTGTGTGTGTGTGTGTGTGTGTGTGTGTGTGTGTGTGTGTGTGTGTGCCTGCCTCTCTCTGTCTCTCTCTGACTGTGTGTATGTCTCTCGCTCTGTCTCTCTCTCACTGTGTCTCTCTGACTGTATCTCTCTCTCTGTCTGTCTCTCTCTCTCTCTCTCTCTCTGACTGTGTGTGTGTCTTTCTCTCTCTCTCTGACTCTCTGTCTCTGACTGTCTGCCTCTCTCTGACTCTGTCTTTCTCTCTGTGACTGTGTGTGTGCATGTCTCTCTCTCTCTCTCTCTCTCTCTCTCTCTCTCTCTCTCTCTCTCTGACTGTGTGTGTCTGTCTGACTCTGTCTCTCTCTCTGTTTCTGACTCTCTCTCTGTCTGACTGTCTCTCTCTCTCTGTGTCTCTCTCTCTGTGTCTCTCTGTCTCTGACTCTCTCTCTCTGACTGTGTGTGTCTGTCTCTCTCTGACTCTGTCTCTCTCTCTCTGTCTCTGACTGTCTCTCTCTGTGTCTTTCTCTCTCTCTCTGTCTGACTGTATGTGTCTCTCTCTCTGACTCTCTCTCTCTGACTGTGTGTGTCTGTCTCTGAGTGTGTCTTTCTCTGTCTGTCTCTCTCTCTCTCTGACTGTCTGTCTCTCTCACTGACTGTGTGTCTCTTGCTCTCTGACTGTCTCTCGCTCTCTCTCTGTCTGTGCGTCTCTCCCTCTGACTTTGTGTCTCTCTCTTCCTTTCTGTTTCTCTCTCTTGCTCTCTCTCTCTCTGACTCTCTCTGACTGTTTTTTTCTCTGACTGTCTCTTGCTTGCTCGCGCTCTCTGTCTCTATCTCTTTGTCTCACACTCTCTCCCTCTCTGTCTTTCCTACACTCTCACTTTCTCCCTCACACTCTGTGTGTTTTTCTCTCGTGCTCTCTCCCTCTGTGTCTGGTTCTTTCTCTTTGCTGTCTCTCACACTGTACTTTTTCTCTCTTGCTGTCTCTCTCTCTCTCTCTCTCTCTCTAGTTCTCTCTGCCCAGTTGTCTGTCTCTCTCTATTGCTCTGTCTTTCTCTGATTGTCTCTCACCATCTCTGTTTTTTTTTTCAGTGCTTCTGTCATTCAGTCTTTCTTTTTCATGCTCTTTTTTTTAATCTGTTTGCTTCTGGTCATCTGTATCTTTTATTTTCTTGTCTCACTCTTTGTCTCCCCATGTTTAATTCAGCACTGCTTTGTCATTAGTGTTGCAAATGACATTAATCCTAAAACAAGAAATGCGAGTCCATGCGAACTTTAGCTTCAAAGGAAATGTCTTTGTCTGTCTCCCTCTTTCTGTACACCTCATTTTCTTTTTTGTTTTCTGCTGCTTTGTGTTCTCTCTCTCTCTCTCTCTCTCTCTCTCTCTGTGTAAATAATAGGACATTAATTTATACCCTTACACTATAATGGTGCTGAAAATGTGCTCTGTTGATGGGGGGTGGTGTGTTAACACTCTTTTGAGTTTGTGTGTGTGTGTGTGTGTGTATTAACATGAGTTTGTATGTGTGAGTGTGTGTGTGGTCTGAGAGCCAGCTCCTCCCCCTCAGTCTGCCTGTCACACAGGAATGCTGTGTCTGCCCGCCGCCCGCGGCCTATTTCAGGGCGGTACCACCCAGCTTACTGGCAGGCATAATTATAGCTGTGCAAACCCAGAGGGCACGCGCCACACACTCAGATGTGCCACACACATACAACTAACACGGTGTTGTGCGCACACATCCAGAACTTTGTGTATGATCTGGGTATGGTTTGTGTATGATCTGGGTATAACTTTGTGTATGCCCAGTCACAACACTTTGCGGTGTTGTGACTGGGCATCATCCAGAACTTTGGCTGTATGATCTGATCAGAAACTGTTCTATCAGCTGATTCGCTCTCTCACACACACACACACACACACACACACACACACACACACACACAGAGAGAGCTTTATCAGCACCCACTGGTCCACATCAGCTATTTAGAACCATCAATGGTTCTGGATGATGCCCAGTCACAACACCGCAAAGTGTAAAAGTGTAACAATTGTGCCATGGGTTTGAATTTTATTTCTCCATTTCAGGTCACATCTGGCAACAGTTTGCTTTTATTTATAATCCTGTAATCCTAGCATGCCATGTCACTCCTGTTCACCCAACATCATACACATACTCTTGTCTCACTGTGCTGTGTGATATTTCATTACTGTACCATTGTGTGATAGCTGTTGTTTTGGGGTGTTTAGTAAATGTCAGTTCTGCTTGGTTTAACCCCTGCAACAACACTGCTATTTAGTAAGAAGTCTAAAAACTGGGCCAACTACTGATTTACCATGTTGACTACAGATTACTGGACTGGCTACTTGACTAACTACTGACTGCTCAGCTGACAACTGGCTACTTGACTGGCTATTGTAGTGACTACTGAGCTGACGATTGATTACTGGACTGGCTACTTACTATTGAGCTGGCTGCTGACTATTAGACTGGCTAATTATTACTGGGCTGAATACTAGACTGGCTAATTATTACTGGGCTGACGACTGGACTGGCTACTTATTACTGGGCTGACTACTAGACTGGCTAATTACTACTGGGCTGACTACTGGACTGGCTACTTATTACTGAGCTGACTACTGGACTGGCTACTTACTACTGAGCTGACTATTGGACTGGCTGCATTTTACTGAGCTGACTACTGGACTGGCCTGTTATTACTACTGATTACTGGATTGGCTGCTGATGACTGGGCTGACTACTGACTACTGGATTGGCTACTTATTACTGGGCTGATGACTGTTGAACTGATGACTGAATTGATAACTGACTACTGGACTGAATATTAGACTACCTACTGACTCCTGGGCGTACGACTGGCTATTGGACTGCCTTATGGACAAATTGCTGGATTGATTCCTGACTACTGACCTTACTAGTGACCCACCATCCTCACTGCTGGACTTTTTTTTTTTTAATTTTCCTTTACAGATAAGTGTAAATCACTTGCCCCATCTGGAATTATGAAAGTAAGCAAAAAAAAGGAACTGAGGAAAGAAGGTTGTGGGTGTGAGCAGAAAAGAAAGTGATAGTATGGTGTAACACATTTAGGACAATTCAGCGTGACAGGAAAACAATGATCAGAATGGTAAGTCTCTGCACAGTTACGCTGGTGTCGTGCAAATCAGTCACAATGTTCTCATGATGATGATGATGATATTCTCTATTCTGACTGGTGATTATTTCCAGCAGTTCAGTTCCAGCTGTAATTCAGATCACAGGTTTATATCATTACTCGTTTCTATAGTAACAGCTTAAGGAAAGTGTAACTCGTTGATATGGTGAAGATGCGAGGGTCACTTACCTGCACACCTCATCAGTGTGACCTTTAACCTTCCTGTCTTTCTTTCAGTTCTTTCTTTCTTTAGTTTCATTTCTTGAGTTTGTTCTGGGGGCGGCACGGTGGTGTAGTGGTTAGCACTGTCGCCTCACAGCAAGAAGGTCCTGGGTTCGAGCCCCGGGGCCGGCGAGGGCCTTTCTGTGTGGAGTTTGCATGTTCTCCCCGTGTCCGTGTGGGTTTCCTCCGGGTGCTCCGGTTTCCCCCACAGTCCAAAGACATGCAGGTTAGGTTAACTGGTGACTCTAAATTGACCGTAGGTGTGAATGTGAGTGTGAATGGTTGTCTGTGTCTATGTGTCAGCCCTGTGATGACCTGGCGACTTGTCCAGGGTGTACCCCGCCTTTCGCCCGTAGTCAGCTGGGATAGGCTCCAGCTTGCCTGCGACCCTGTAGAAGGATAAAGCGGCTAGAGATAATGAGATGAGATGAGATGAGTTTGTTCTGATTTAATTTGTTTCTTCCTTTAGTTTTATTATTTTCTTTCTTCCCCACTCCTAGCCTGTTCCATCTCTTTTCTTTTGTTGTTCCTTTCTTTTTGTTCATTCTTTCTAAATTTTTCTTTATTAATAATATTTTTAAATTAATTTTTTATTTCTTGTTTGTTACATCAGTTGGTTTATTCTCTTCAGTTTGTTGATTAGTTCTTTCTTTGTTGGTTGTTCTGTACATACTTTTGCTTAATCTTTCTCTCTTTCAGTTTAGTTTGTTCATTTGTTTTTCCTTCATTCCTGTTGTTTCTCTTTTTCCTTTCTTGCATTTGTTTGTATGTTCATTCACTTGTTTCTTTTGGTTGTTCTTTATTTTTCTTTCTTTTGTTTGAGTTTAGTTGATTGTTCTGTTTGTTCAATTTTCTTTCTTTCTTTCTTTCTTTCTTTCTTTCTTTCTTTCTTTCTTTCTTTCTTTCTTTCTTTGTTAGTCTAGTAGATTGTTCTTTCATCTTTCTTTGTTCCATTTTTGTTAGTTTTAGTTGATTGTTCTTTGGTCCTTTTCTTTCTTTCTTTCACTGTCTAAATGGATATCGCGAGTGTTTACACTTCACTCCTATGTGTTTGGTGGAGGGGAAAATGCAAGTTGGATGTGGTGATGTTTTTAACTCACGCCTCACATCCCAGAGTTGATGTGGATTAAAACGGAAGTGTGTGTGTGTGTGTGTGCATGCGCGCGTGTGCGTTCCTCTAAAACACATCCGCTCTGAGCAGGCCATACATCTCCTTTTGTCACATATGAAGTGCAGAAAGCGAGAGTGTATTTGTGTACACACACACACACACACACACACACACACACACACACACACACTCTCACCAGTGTCGAGTCTCCATGTCCTTTTGGCTTCTCCTTACACACACAAGCTCAGACAAACAGAAGCAAGGCTTTATATCACTTCAGTAAAGCAGCGTTGAGTTTTTTGGGCTCTAATTGCATCGCTGTTAAGGACTATGTTCCGGGAGTTGTGCACATCCCCCCCACCCACCCCCACTTATGCTTTTCCTGTTCTACACTCCCTGATGTCGATGGTGAAGGTCAGCAGCACCACATGAATCCACAGTAGTGTATCCTCTCAATCTGGTGTAGAAACATGACACCTTTTTATATTTGTTTTTCCACAAAGACATTTCGTTTGTACCTTCATTCGATTTTTGTTTTGAAATGAACAAAATATCCAAACGAGATGTTCACTTTTTGGTTTTACAATATTAAATAATAAGCTATAATTAAATATAATAAAAGCTTTTGTATTTCTGGTTTTTTTTTTTTTTTTTTCCATTTCATTAAATTAACAACGCGAGTGTGTTTGAAAAATAAGCGAGTGACTATAATCATAATTAGACAGGAATAATGAGCAGAAATGATTGATTTCTGTACATACTGTACATCTGTCAGTTCTATCATATTCTTTATTAAATAGAACAGTGTTCCAGTGGAGATGATCTACCTGTACTTCTAGGTCAGGGGTATTCGCAGAAATGTCAGCAGTGTCTCTCTCTCTCTCTCTCTCACACACACACACACACACACACACACACACACACACACACACACACACACACACACACACACGTATGCGCACCTGTCTAGTAAAATGGTGTGAAGAGATTGATCCAGCATGGAGGTGTGTGTTAACATCAGCAGCCTTCTGAGCTGCAGAGTGCCTCTTAATATAATTTCTTGGAATGCCTACACACACACACACTTGTTCGATCTCTCTCTCCCGCTCACACACACATTTACGTTTAGATTCTCATAAATCGATAAACCATTGTGTTTGTCCCCATTCCACCGTGCAACACTGATAAATATTTGCCAGGGACAGAGCACACAGAGAGAGAGAGAGAGAGAAAAGTGAGAGAGAGAGAGTACTTGTAGATGACAGTGATGATCGATCATGACGACACAATAAAGTAACTGAATAAACAGCAAAACATTGGAGTCAAACTGTTCCTGTGCTCTGATTGGTCAGAGCAGCTTTGTGGGCAGGAACAACTGTGATGGGATACTTACTTTAGCATCATGGTGTGTAGAAATCTCTGTCTGTCTCTGTCTGTCTGTCTGTCTGTCTGTCTCTCTCCTCTCTGTCTCTCTCTGTCTGTCTGTTGGTCTCTGTCTGTCTGTCTCTCTCTGTCTGTCTCTCTGTTGGTCTCACTCCTGTCCGTCTCTCTCTCTCTCTCGCTTTCTCTCCGTCTGTCTCTCTTTGTGTTTGTCCCTCTCTCTGTCTCTTTTTGTTTCTCTCTGTCTGTCCAATTCGGTCTCTGTCTCTATCTGTCTCTACATCTCTCACTTTCTCTCTCATGCCACACACCTTTCTTTCTTTCTTTCTTTCTTTCTTTCTTTCTTTCTTTCTTTCTTTCTTGTAGTAATTTACTAATTTTTATTCCTGCTTACTTTTCTTCATTCCTTCTTTCTTCCGTTCCTTCTTATTTTTAAGTGTTAACTTACTATTACTTCATTCTTGTTTGCTCTTTTATTTGTTCTTCTTTTCATTCTTTCATACATTCTTTGTCCTTTAGGTTGTTTATTATGTGCATGCTTTTAATACTTTCATTCATTCACATTTTATTTCATTCATTCGTTCTTTTGTTTGCTCTTATTTTTCATGCTTTTCATACCTACATTCTTTATTTTTCTTTCATACATTCAGTTCCATCTTTCTCTGGTTTGTTCTTGTTTTCTTTTGGTCATTCCCCCCCCCCCCCCCCCCCCCCCGAAAAATGCCCTGATGACCCAAACACACTGATGAATCTCAGAGGCTCAGAGTTTCTGGATGAGTGTTATTAAACAGATGTTTTTGCCTGTGTGTGTTTGTGTAGACAGTGGGTTATATTTGGGCGCTTTGTATCTGTCCATTAGCAAACATGTTCCATCGACCTGTTCTGAATACGTCAATAACTTTTCTTTTTCTTCTTGTCATCTTTCTCTCTCTCCTTTTCCCGTGTGTGTGTGTGTGTGTTCAGGGGTTTTGAATTAACCACCAAACCAAATGCATTAGTCACAACACACACACACACACACACACACACAAATGTGCTGGTATGTGTGATATTTACTGTAGAGCCACTCGTGTTTTTGTGTGTGTGAAGAGAGGCACAGAGGTGGGTGGAGTTACAAGGCAGTTGCGTCATACACTCAACCCCCCCCCCCCCCCCATTGTGTTAGTGAAGCAGACTCCAGTGTGGTGAAATTCACATGCAGTGCTGTATAACACACACACACTCACTGTCTCTCTCTCTCAAACACACTGTCTATCTCTCTCCTGCGCTTAGTGTCTCCTTCTCACACTCTCTATTTCTCTTTCTCACATACTCTCTCTCTCTCATTATCTCTCTGACACACTATCTCCTGCTCTCTGTTTCTCTTTCTTCCTGTCTGTCTGTCTATCTGTCTGTCTGTCTCTCGCCTGCTCTCTCTCTCGCCTGCTCTCTCTCTCTCTCTCTCTGTCAGTATCTATCTCAAACACTGTCTCTCTCTCTCTCTCTCTCTCTCTCTTTTTCCTGTCTGCATTTCTTTCTCTTCCCATGTTTTTCTTTGTTTTTCTTCACATCTCTCACCCGTTTTTTCTCCATTTATTAGTTTCTCTCCCTCTTTCATTTTTGTTCATTCCACCTTTTTTCTCTTTCTTTCATTCATTTAGTTTGTTCTCCCTTTCATTCACTGTCTGCTTTTCATTGTTTCATTCTTTTGTTCATCCATCCTGTTCTCTTTTCTGTTTCTGTCTTTCATTTGTTTGTTTATTTGTTCTGTCTCTTTTCACTCAGTGTCTTTAGTCTGTGGGTTTTTTTTATTCTTACTTAAATGTATCTTTTGTTCCTTTTTTTTAATCCATTGTTTTCTTCTGTTCCCTTTTGTTTTGTCTTGCACTATTTGATGGTCTGTAGTGCCTTTACTGCTGTGTCTCAAGTCAGGTGTAAGGCTGATCTCTCTCTCTCTCACACACACACACACACACACACACACACACACACACACACTTTCTCTCTCTCTCATTCTGCTTTCCCTCGCTCCATCAGTCTGTCACTGGGCAGAGCGCAGCGTTCAGGAAGCAGCTCTGTGTCACGCTGTATTTTTAGCTGAGACGATTAAAGCCGTCACATTGGATTAAAAATTCCTCTCCACCGGCCACAGAGTGATCACCGTGATGGATGAAGCACAGAGATGATGCGGCAGAGATTTAGCGCGAGGAGAAAGTTAAAGCTGCTAGAGCTGCTGGTTTTCTGTCTGAATAAACAGTTTCCAAAAGTCAGAACACCACACACACATACACGTGCACTACGTCTGTTCTCAGGATCTGCTCCCTGTAACTCCAGTCCTGAATATTCCCAGTAAAGTTGACACTTGTGTCCCTCTGATTGGTCAGACAGAGTGTTGTGATGAAGAGGCTGCTGAGGGAGCAACTGTTTAAAGCTGTGACCGTGTCAATAGAAACAAGACCCAACTCACTCGCTGGACGGACCACACTATTAACTGCAACTCTAACTGGATAAAAATGATGTGTAATAAATAAATGTTATCGTTGGCATGTCGGTGTGATGTTAGAGGACTAAAGGAAAACGAATGAATGTTATTGGAACTGAACATGAGGGTTGTAGCAGTAACTCTGCTGCTCATTGTTGTTGATGTTTCTATAACAGCACAGCCTGAAGTGTGCGTTCCTTACGTATTTAAATCCTCACATGCCAGAGATTTAGTTTTGCGTTTGTTATTCATGCTCAAATTTATAATTTGTGTAAACTCAGGTGAGATGTCCAGGATGAAGTCAGTACTCCCTCTGTATCTGGAGGAATGAGACACTGAGACGCGCACACACACACACACACACACACACACACACACACACACACACACACACACACAAAACAAATAGCAGGCACAGGAAGAAGCAAGACTCCTCTCACCATATTTGTCTCCTGACCCATCTGTGTGTATGTGTGTCTGTCTGTCGTGCTCTCTCTCTCTCTCTCTCTGTCTTTCTCCATCTCTCTCTTTCCCCATCTCTGTCTCACTGTATTCGTCTCTGTCTGTCTGTCTGTCTGTCTGTCTGTCTGTCTGTCTGTCTGTCTGTCTCTTTCTCTGTCTCTTTCTGTTTCTTTCTCCATCACACTCTCTCTCTCTCTCTCTCTCTCTCTGGGTCTGTGTGTGTCTTTTTCCATCACTCTTTGTCTCCCTTTCTGTCTGACTCCTCTCTCTTTCTTTCTGTGTGTGTCTCTCTCTCTCTCTCTGTGTGTGTGTCTGTCTGTCTGTCTGTCTGTACATGTCTCTGTCCCCCCCACACACACTTTCCTCGATGATCCCGGGTTGTGAGCTGAACAGCAGACTGTTTGCGTGTCAGCCGTTTTGTCTCCTTTAAAGATTAATGCTTTATTGATCAGTAGCTCTGGGCCCAGCCGCTCTGCCTGCGAGCTACTGGGATCTGGAGTGGCTCTCTGGCCTCCGCTGTAAACACCCTGAGGGAAAAGGGGAATGTGTTAGCGACTCACTTGGCCCTTTGCCACATGCTCCAGCTGCTTCACGTATGAGAACATGTTCTGTGTGTTACATTTCTCCATTTATTCCTGTAGATTTGGGGATTGCTCGAGCTCATGGTAATCACTCATTAAGATGTCAATGTGCCCGCTTGGCAGTTACTATGGTGATGTTGGCGTCTCTAGAGCAAGGATTTCTGACTTTCTGTAACGACACGACCTCCTGCTCGTGATGTGTCTTAAAGGTGGAAGACATTTTAACAGCAAACAGCAAGGGAGACCTTTGTGATCAGGATGATGATGATGGTCAGATCTGAGCTGAATTCTAGCACACAGCCAAATGTCACGATGTTACCAGTTATTAAAATGTCCGCCATGCTCCTTTGCCATCATGTCATTAAAACAAAGAGCACTTACACACACAGCTTTAAAATGTTTAAATGACCTAATAACAAGAGATTTAGCCAGCAGTGATGATTAGTATCTTGTGTCTGAGTCTGTTTTATAGAATCTACACAGAATCCTGGTTTATTAAAAATGTATATTGCTCTGGAGCCCAATCGCTCATAGTCCTACCATCTCAAGTGTTGCCTCATAAATATCCCCCCCCCCCCCCCCACCGAGTGAAAACTGCTGAAACGACACCATTAAATTTAGTGCCTCCCCTAATCCACTGCATTCACCTGTGATCCACCATCTTGTTCTGTGAAACATTTTCCCCCACAGAAATACATCACCGTATTCCGCCTCCTGAGCTACTTTTGCCGTGTCGCTAATGAATGGTTGCTCGGAATGATGTTTTGCATAATGCATGTTGGATCCTGTCGGGACTCGACATTGACAGATGTAAACATGACGATAAGAATACAGCCGCGTGAGACGAATGCTAGGAAGTGCATCACTGGGCTAAATTTAGCCAAATAATCCCTCAATACCTGAAAGGCAGTTTCGGTAACACTGTGCCCACTCGGATTCCTGTTTTTTTAGATGACAGGAATCGAACCTGGTGTTGTTTTCTGCTGTTGTTGAAATGCTTTTCTGCTTATCACTGTTGTCCAGATTAGCTGCTGCCATGTGATTGGCTCATTGGATCCCTGCATGAATAAGTAGGGATACAGGTGTCTATTCAAGTGGGTGGTGAGTGTATATTACATGCATGGTATGGGGCATTTGGTGCTTACAAAGGGTTAAGAAACTTACACACAGAGACTGTCCAGTGTCTCTTAATATCATCTCTACTTTATCACTCAGTAAATTCTTGGACTTCTACCTCCTGGATTTTTGCTGAAACCGTGTGTGTGTGTGTGTGTGTGTGCGCGCCGAGAGAGAGAGTTATGAGCTTCATTTGGAGCCAGGGTGATCCCTCCAGACGTCCCTGAAGCAGAGGCTCCTGCCACGTCCGCTTTATTTATAGGCGACTGCTGCTAAATCATTAAGAGCCAGGCACGGCTGATCCTATAGGGTTCTCCCTGTGTGTGTATACACACGCACACAGTGTGATATGAGCACAGCTCCCACAGGATAATGGAGGGTTCAAGAGCAGTGCATATCTGGGTAGACCAGACCAAGCGCACTCCCCAGTCCCTTTTGTCTGAGTCGTCCTCGTTCTTTCTGTGCGTGTTGTGCTGCGTGTGCTGAGACACATGCAGTCGGTCACATAGGGTTTGGAGTGGCGCTCATTAAGTAGTAAGCAATTATGAAGTTATACAGCAGGTCCATCTTCTTAAATACAGGAAGGAGGAAGTGGGGTGAAAGAGCGAGCAGGGCTGGATGAAGCCTGAAGATTGTGTGTGTGACAGAGAGAGAGGACGAGAGAAGTAACAGTGCCATCCCTACTTTAACACACAAACATAACCTGTCTTTTTGCTTTTTTCGTTCTCACTCGAGAGAACACGCCTGCAAGGGCAAGAAGCGAGCAAGAGAAACAAAAAAAAAAAACAATAGGAGTGTTCTGAGCAGATGCAGCGATGAGGAAAAAGAGGGGGTGGTGCAGGGGAAATGAAAGTCTAATGGTCTAAAGCTGAGAAATGTCGCAGCGGCTCTAGAGCATTTGGCCAGCGCTGCACAGGATATGAGAAAGACAGATGGACAGAAGGGAGGAGGGTTAAAATTAACCGATTTGTTCAACCAGATCAACATGACCTTGAAATTAAGATCACATCAAAATACAAGAAAACTTTTTAGGCCCTGATTTTAATAAAATCTCAGTGAGTTCAGGTTTGTTGTCAGATTGGTTACGGATAATTACTTCGTGGATGACCTCACGTGCCACGTGGGTGATGGGGTACGGGGCATGGAGATGGTGTAATTGGCGGATTCTGGGCGGATGGGAATGGGTTGGGTGAATGTAGACATGGGGTGTTGGTATAGTAATACTATTTGGAGTAAGGTGGTGGTTATGGAGGAAGGTTTATGGGGTACAGGGGTACAGTAATAAGAGATGGGGTAACAGGGTAGGTTGATGAGTATGGAGCAGGGTGATGAGATATGGGGTGAAGTGATGAGATTTTGGGTAATGAGGTAGGGTGATGGATATGGAATAGGGCAGTGGTTCTCAACCGGGGGGGCGCGCCCCCCTGGTGGGGCGCGGAGGTACTCCAGGGGGGTCGCGAGTAGGCTTCATGTATGGAGGAAAACAAAAATCTGGGGCTAACAGGCTATAGTAGCTAAGCAGATGCAACACATTTACCCATGTCAAAATGCAGGACATTGGACTATTACATACAAATCAATACTATTATAAAATCTATCATCAATCTATCATAAAATCTTGTGTGTAGGTTATTTTAAGCCTGTGACGCGAACATGATGCAACGTCACGTGAGTGAGTCTGCATACCGTGGCCACCGTGTGAGTGCTTGCCACACACACACTAGTCTGGTTTCTTGCCGAGTTAACTCGTGCCGACTCTCGCTAGTCTGCTATCATCAATCCATCGATACAGCGCAAAACCCAAACAGTCTTTTTAAAGACTACTACCCCACACTGTATTTTTGCTTTCCCCATTTCAGCTCTACCCAAATAATTTGTTGTTTTTGTTGTTTTCTTACTGCTAGTCTACTATGGATAATGCTACTACTGCTGCTACTGCTACTACTACTACTAATAATAATAATAATAATGATAATAATAATAATAATAATAATAATAATAATAATAATAATCTAGCCCAGGGCTATCTATCTATCTATCTATCTATCTATCTATCTATCTATCTATCTATCTATCTATCGGTCGATATAAGGTGCTGTAGGTCGGGTGGCGTCACTGCGGGTGAGTGTGTTTGGGGGTGGGATGGGGGCGGGGCGAGAAGAGGGGCCCCCAACTGCAATGAACCAGCTTTGGTGGGGCCCAGGTTGCAAAAGGTTGAGAACCCCTGGAATAGGGTATTGGAGAAGGGTGATGAGTATGGGGTAGGATAATGGGGTAGAGTGATGGGATATGGAAGAATGAGGTAGGGTAATGGGGTAGAGCGATGGGATGTGGAAGAATGAGGTAGGGTGATGAGTGTGGGGTAGGATAATGGGGTAGAGCGATGGGATATGGAAGAATGAGGTAGGGTAATGGGGTAGAGCGATGGGATGTGGAAGAATGAGGTAGGGTAATGGGGTAGGGTAATGGGGAAGAGCAATGGGATATGGAAGAATGAGGTAGGGTAACGGGGTAGAGTGATGTATGTGGGGTAATGGTATGGGGGTATGGTAATGGGGTAGGGTAATGTGTGTGGGACAGTGAGGTAGGCTGATTGTGTTGGGTGTGGGTTAACAGGATAGGGTGATGGGGTTTGGGGGGGTAATGGGGTCAGGTGATGGGTGTGGGGTAATGGAGAGGGGCGATGGGGTAGGGTAATGAGTGTGGGGTAATGGAGAGGGGTAGTGGGGTAGGGTGATGGGTATGGGGAGAAAAAGAGGGGTGATGGAGACGGGTAATGGGGTAGGGTGATGGGTGTGGGGTAATGGAGAGGGGTAATGCGGTAGGGTGATGGGTATGGGGTAATAGAGAGGGGTAATGGGGTAGGGTGATGGGTGAGGGGTAATGGAGGGGGTAATGGGGTAGGGTGATGGGTGTGGGGTAATGGAGAGGGATAATGCGGTAGGGTGATGGGTGTGGGGTAATGGAAAGGGTTAATGCGGTAGGATGATGGGTGTGAGGTAATGCGGTAGGGTGATGGAGATGGGTAATGGGGTAGGGTGATGGGTGTGGGGTAATGGAGAGGGGTAATGGGGTAGGGTGATGGGTGTGGGGTAATGGAGAGGGGTAATGTGGTAGGGTGATGGAGATGGGTAATGGGGTAGGGTGGTGGGTGTGGGGTGAAGAGGGATAGAGGGGTAACTTCTCACTTGAAGTTAATAAGACAACACTCCCATAGTTTTTATTATAGAAGATAAATATCTATACACTGCTGGTTTGTCATTGTTCCTTTTTTCCACCATGACACAATGTTTGCTTTGTGTCTCCATGGAGAGTTTTTGTTATTCAGTCTCTCATACTGTGGCTCCTGTAATTCTGCATATCCTGCTCTGGCCAGGAGGAAATTGAGGCTTATTGAGTCACATTTACACCCTCAGGTTCCTCTCACGTAAACTCTATTCATGCTGTCTTGCTGTCTGTCTCAGTTTGAATGTAGGATTAGGAAACCTGACGTCCAAAAATGTCCAAGAAAGAAAAAACCCTGAATTATCTTAAGGTACTTGACTATGGTTTGGGAATAAGTGATGGCGTAGTGACTGCTGTTTTTTCCTCTTCAGGATATTTGTGTTATTGTAGTTGATGGAAACAAGATGATTTGCATTTACTTTTGGTGACATTATCAGAAATTAGTGCCATTTTGCAGACGCTCTTATCCAGAGCAATGCACACCAAACCCAGAGCAGCCTGGGGAGCAGTTGGGGGTTAGGTGCCTTGCTCAGGGGCACTTCAGCCATTCCTTCTGGACCAGGGAATTGAATCGGCGACCTTCTGCTCCCAAACCTGCTTCTTTAACCGTTAGGCTATGGCTTTTAAAATTAGAAATATGTTTAAAAATAACACACTGCGGCGGCACGGTGGTGTAGTGGTTAGCGCTGTCGCCTCACAGCAAGAAGGTCCGGGTTCGAGCCCCGTGGCCGGCGAGGGCCTTTCTGTGCGGAGTTTGCATGTTCTCCCCCGTGTCCGCGTGGGTTTCCTCCAGGTGCTCCGGTTTCCCCCACAGTCCAAAGACATGCAGGTTAGGTTAACTGGTGACTCTAAATTGACCGTAGGTGTGAATGTGAGTGTGAATGGCTGTCTGTGTCTATGTGTCAGCCCTGTGATGACCTGGTGACTTGTCCAGGGTGTACCCTGCCTTTCGCCCGTAGTCAGCTGGGATAGGCTCCAGCTTGCCTGCGACCCTGTAGAACAGGATAAAGTGGCTACAGATAATGAGATGAGATGAGATAACACACTGCACCTTTAAATTGGAATAAAAGTGTGAGGGAAAGGGATTGATTAATATTAACGGATGAATAGTTGCCCTTCTTCTTTTGGCCACCAGGTGACACTAATGTGCATCATGATGTGTAATAAAAAGCCTCTCATTTTCTCGATTTCTTCTGTCCTTTTGATTCTCTTTTCTTCACCCTCTTTTTATTTTCATCCCATCCATCCTCCGTTTTTATGCTTCTTTCCTTTTCATGTTTCTTTTGTTTTCCCTTTTTTAATTTCTTCATTTCTTTGATTCCTTTCTTTATTTTTCCTCGTTCCTCCTTCCCTCCTTTTGTTTGTTTGTCCTTCTCTTTTTTCTTTTCCTCCTTTTTACTTGTATTATTCATCCATTCCTTCTGTTTTATACCATTTCCTTGTTTTCATGCTAGTTTCCTTCTGCTTTTTGTCCTGTTTTCTTTCTCGTTCTTTTGTTCATCCTTCGTTTCCTTCCTTATTTGTGTGTAGAGTGGTATCTAGGTCAGGTGTGAGAGAGAGAGAGGAGCTTAGGTAGGCTCTCCAGAGTACAGTAAAGAGTGCAGATTAGAGTCTCTCTCTCGCACATATGGCATCACCAGCATCCACCTGCTGAAACCAAACCAGTTGTGCTGTCCCCCCCACCCACCCACCCACATACACACACACACACGCGCGCGCGCACACGTGTGCCATCCCCACGGCTCTGGATTAATCAAACCCAATCAAACATAATCGGCCGTTTAATTGGAATTCTAATGGTCTCTTGATTGCTCAATTAGACTCCAGGGATGAGGGGTGCTTAGAGACGGTTGCTAGGGCCTCTTTCATCTGTAAGCATTATGTCGCCTTGCAGCAGGTCTGTGCTCCCTGTGTACACTCTCCTACCTCTAAATACTGAGCTACCAGGCATGAAACCTGTGGCCAGCTTGATGCACATCATAAAAGAATAAAATTTTGTGTGCCATATTTGGTCAGAGCAGATGAAACAAGAGGGTCTATAAGGCCGGTTTGTCATTTCCCCTCATTTCATTATGGCTTCTAAGAGGTGAGCAGCTCTACCACTGACCACAGGCACACACGTACAAATGTCATGCTTTGGAATCTGCATTTCCTTCATGTTTCCCAGATCCATCTAAATCCAGCGGGTATTTAAAAACGCCTCGTCCATCTGTGATTTGATGAAATAATCCCATTCTTGATGGATGCATTCGGGTTTTAATAGGAAGAGACTCACTGAGCATTAAATTCAGTCACCTCAGGGGACACACACAACCTCCATGCCCTCATAATGCAGATTTAAAAGCAGGCACTTATGTTTACTGTGTGTGTGTTACAGCCCTTCCATCTAGGTGTCCTTGCTGAAATGATAAACGAAACACGTGACCTCTGCCTCACAAACATACCCGCTCCAAAAGACATCTGTAATTAGAGCCCCAGCGTTAATTAACATAATTCAGTTCCTGATGCAGAATCACCTATAATTAGATGTTGGCTTGTTAGTGTAATTAACACACTGGCATGACTCTTTCTGGCGTGGGGGGGTGCGCGCGCCCTGGCACCCCCATCAGACGGCTTTACACAAACATAACAGCAATTGGGACACAGGGCGTGGTCCTTCCAACTGGCAGTTAGAGTTCTTATGGGTTTCTCAGTATTCACTGAGCAATGTTCATAGTAGACCGGCGTTTTACATTGATTTTACACTTTTCTGTGAGACTCTCCTATCAGGGGTTTAATATTCATTGATATCGGTTTATGTAGTTTAGTTACTTGTTACTTTACACACCTTACTTATTTACTTTACAACCCCAATTCAGGGGAAAAAAAAGTTGGGACTCTGTGTAAATCATAAATTAAAAACAGAATGCAGTGATTTGCAAATCGTTTTCAACCTGTTTTCAATTGAATACAATACAAAGGCAAGATATTTAAAGCTAGATGGCCTTTAGATTTCATAAAACCGGTGAAATTTAGTTCCCTCTGAAAATTGGTCATTGTGATATAAATGTTTATTTCTGTAATATCTCACAAAATATCAGGCCATTCCGTGGCTGGGAAGTTATTTAATTTGATGGGATTCCTGAGCAAATAATGTGCATGAAATCGCTTGCTTCGCGCAGTCAAGCAGACCGAGGAAGTCCGTGTGCGCATGCACAGGTTTACCTTGACCGTGCACTGACAGTTACATCATTCTGTCGCTAAATGAACAGCTGATCACACCGAGGTGCTCATTGACCGCCTATATGTGTTAGTTTGGTCCTGCGTTTCCTTTCCTTCGCAACATAACATCTTTTCTTCTCACTTTCCGTTTCTGTAGTCCTTGGGTGGCCAATCCGCGGCTCGCGAGCCGCATGCGGCTCTTTGCCCGGTGTCATGCGGCTCTTACGTTCATATTGAAGTTTGTGTTTGTGTTTGTTTTTTTTAATGTGCGTGTGCGCTTTGCTTGAGTTCAGTATGGTATTTTCATCAAATACATCTTCGCTTTGCTTGGGTATATTACGGTATTTTCAGGTCATGTCAAATGCGCATGTGCGTGAGATAATCGCTAAGTTTTTGGGCAAGGTGTATCTTGTGTCAAGTAGCCTCTCAAAATGGCAATGAAAAAATGCACAGCAAAACGAAAATATGAAGACGAACATAGGACATTTTTAACAGAGTGGGAGTTTTTATACTTTTTTGTTGAACGTAATGGCAAGCCATTCTGCCTTATATGTCAGTCGTCATTAGCTCATTTCAAAGCTTCCCGCCTCCCTGAATAAGCAAGGAGCCAGATATGCAATACTAATTGAAAACCTGCACGAAAGCTTTGTAACCCGGTTCCGTGATATACAACTGAAAAGGCCACAGGTTACGTTCCTCGTCGACCCATTCAATGCAGAGATGGACTGTTTGAAAGCCCCGCTTGTCACAGATGAGGCTGCGGCTGAGTTGGAGATGATCGATCTTCGTGAGGAAGACCAACTGAAACCTGTTTTGAGGGAAGGCACCATTGAGTTTTGGAAAAGTGTGCTATTGGAAAAATACCCGAATGTGAAACAGGCTGCGCTTAAGATACTGTCAATGTTTGGGTCAACATACGTCTGCGAGTCTGTGTTCTCTACCATGAAACACGTGAAGTCAAAGCATCGTTCTGTTCTGACTGACACCCATGTGAAAGAACTGCTTCGAGTGGTAACGACGGAATACAAGCCAGATTTGAAGAGGATTGTTCAAGGCAAGGAATGTCAGAAGTCCCACTAAGCAACATGCATAGTAAGTGCACACAATATTGATTGCTGTAAATGACTGGCCTGTGGTATTAGTACTGACTGAAGGAGTAAATTTCTCTGATGTTGGCATGTGACATTTACTATTAATCTGGCTGAGCAGAGGTGCGTGCTTGAGCGTGTGTGTCTGTGAGGGAGAGAGAGAGCGAGGGGGGTCACATGTATGGTACACATGTGTGGTCATGTGTATGGTGTGGCTTTTTTTTGGTAATGCCATGAGTCCCACTAAGCAGCATGCATAGTAAGTGCACACAATGTTCATTGTTAAAAATGACTGGCCTCAGCCTGTGGTCTTAGTACTGTAGGAGTAAATATGTTGGTGTGTGACATTTACTATTAATCTGGCTGAGCAGAGGTGTGTGTGTGTGTGTGTGTGTGTGTGTGTGTGTGTGTGTGTGTGTGTGTGTGTGAGAGAGAGGAAGGGATGGGTGATGTTCGTGTGCACTTGTGTATGATGTGGCTCTTTGCGGTAATACAGTAAAAAATGTGGCTCTTGGTCTCCAACTGGTTGGCCACCCCTGCTGTAGTCGGTCTTTCACATTTCATTCGCCCACTCATGTCCTCCATTTTCCTCTCTCGTTTCAAATTTCTATCCCACAGTGCCTTGCCTGAACGGGGAAAGCCCACTACGTGATGCATGGCGTAGTATCTTGTATTGAGTCATGGTGAAGCAGGAAAAAATAGCAGAGACTTTAGAGCTATGTGCCCCTAAATTCATTAATTAAAAAAAAGTAATAAAATTGGAAGTCTGTGAATTGAATTCAGTAGCTTTTGGTCCACTAAACAAAAATAATTGGGTGTCAGGGAAAATTCTTTTTATGACCTACACTTAAAGGATATACGCAGAACTGATTTGACTTCATTGATTGTGGGTTGACTCTCATTAAAACAGGATAGGTGTTATAACGGAGCTCCATACTTAAGAAAATATGGCAACCCATTGAGTTGATTTTTCATGGACACACAGGGATCCCAGCCGTGTATGTACGTACGTCCGTGCCCTTCGCGATTCTGATTGGCTGTTTGATTTTGGCGGGAACTAGAAGCGTGAGCGCGCCTACATAACTTATTTTTGTCTACAGATAATTTCATATTTATCGGGTTTTTCCACCGAGAACAACTCAAACAGCGCAACAAAATAAAAATTATTTCTACAAACTTTAATACTCGTCTTCTTCCGCTTATCCGGGACTGGGTCGCGGAGGCAGCAGTCTAAGCATGGAAGCCCAAATTTCCCTTTCCCCAGACACCTCGGCCAGCTCCTCGGGAAGAACACTGAGGCGTTCCCAGGCCAGCCGAGAGACATAGTCCCTCCAGCGTGTCCTGGGTCTTCCCCGGGGCCTCCTCCCGGGGGGACGTGCCTGGAACACCTCCCCAGGGAGGCGTCCAGGAGGCATCCGAAAAAGATGCCCGAGCCACCTCAGCTGGTTCCTCTCGATGTGGAGGAGCAGCGGCTCTACTCCGAGCTCCTCCCGAGTGACTGTGCTTCTCACCCTATCTCTAAGGGAGCGCCCAGCCACCCTGCGAAGGAAACTCATTTCAGCCGCTTGTATCCGCGATCTTGTTCTTTCTGTCATTACCCAAAGCTCATGACCATAGGTGAGAGTCGGAACGTAGATCGACCGGTAAATTGAGAGCTTCGCCTTTTGGCTCAGCTCCTTCTTCACCACGACGGACTGGTAAAGCGACCGCATCACTGCGGAGGCTGCACCGATCCGCCTGTCGATCTCACGCTCCATTCTTCCCTCACTCGTGAACAAGATCCCGAGATACTTAAACTCCTCCACTTGAGGCAGGACTTCTCCACCAACCTGGAGAGGGCAAGCCACCCTTTTCCGGTCGAGAACCATGGCCTCGGACTTGGAGGTGCTGATTCTCATCCCAGCCGCTTCACACTCGACTGCAAACTGCCCCAGTGCATGCTGAAGGTCCTGGTTTGAAGAAGCCAACAGGATAACATCATCCGCAAAAAGCAGAGATGAAATCCTGTGGTTCCCAAACAGGATTCCTTCCGGCCCCTGACTGCGCCTAGAAATTCTGTCCATAAAAATTATGAACAGAACCGGTGACAAAGGGCAGCCCTGCCGGAGTCCAATATGCACTGGGAACAGGTCTGACTTACTGCCGGCAATGCAAACCAGACTCCTGCTCCGTTCGTACAGGGACCGGACAGCCCTTAGCAAAGAACCCCATACTCCCGAAGCACCCCCCACAGAATACCACGGGGGACACGGTCGAATGCCTTCTCCAGATCCACAAAGCACATGTGGACTGGTTGGGCAAACTCCCATGAACCCTCGAGCACCCTATGAAGGGTATGGAGCTGGTCCAGTGTTCCGCGACCAGGACGAAAACCGCATTGTTCCTCCTGGATCCGAGGTTCGACTATTGGTCGAATTCTCCTCTCCAGTACCCTGGAGTAAACTTTCCCTGGGAGGCTGAGAAGTGTGATTCCCCTATAATTGGAGCACACTCTCCGGTCCCCTTTCTTAAAAAGAGGGACCACCACCCCAGTCTGCCACTCCAGAGGCACTGTCCCCGACCGCCACGCGATGTTGCAGAGGCGTGTCAACCAAGACAGCCCCACAACATCCAGAGACTTGAGATACTCAGGGCGGATCTCATCCACCCCCGGTGCCTTGCCACCGAGGAGCTTGCAAACCACCTCAGTGACTTCGGCTTGAGTAATGGACGAGTCCACCTCTGAGTCATCAGCCTCAGTCTCCTCAGTGGAAGACATGACGGTGGGATTGAGGAGATCCTCAAAGTATTCCTTCCACCGCCCGACAGTGTCCCCAGTCGAGGTCAACAGCTCCCCACCCGCACTGTAAACAGTGTTGGCAGAGTACTGCTTCCCCCTCCTGAGGCGCCGGACGGTTTGCCAGAATTTCTTCGAGGCCGACCGATAGTCCTTCTCCATGGCCTCCCCGAACTCCTCCCAGTTCCGAGTTTTTGCCTCCACAACTGCCCGAGCTGCAGCACGCCTGGCCTGCCGATACCCGTTGGCTGCCTCAGGAGTCCCGGAGGTCAACATGGCCCGATAGGACTCCTTCTTCAGCTTGACGGCATCCCTTACTTCCGGTGTCCACCACCGGGTTCGGGGATTGCCGCCACGACAGGCACCGGAGACCTTGCGGCCACAGCTCCGAACAGCTGCGTCCACAATGGAGGTAGAGAACATGGTCCACTCAGACTCAATGTCCCCCACCTCCCTCGGAAGCTGGGAAAAGCTCTCCCGGAGGTGGGAGTTAAAGACCTCCCCAACAGAGTGCTCGGCCAGACGTTCCCAGCAAACCCTCACCATACGTTTGGGCCTGCCAGGTCTGTCCAGCTTCCTCCTCAGCCAGCGGATCCAACTCACCACCAGGTGGTGATCAGTTGACAGCTCAGCCCCTCTCTTCACCCGAGTGTCCAAGACATAGGGCCGGAGATCAGATGAAACGACAACAAAGTTGATCATCGACCTCCAACCTAAGGTGTCCTGGTGCCACGTGCACTTATGGACACCCCTATGCTCGAACATGGTGTTCGTTATGGACAAACCGTGACTAGCACAGAAGTCCAATAACAAAACACCACTCGGGTTCAGATCGGGGAGGCCGTTCCTCCCAACCACGCCCCTCCAGGTGTCACTGTCGTCGCCCACGTGAGCATTGAAGTCCCCCAGTAGCACAATGGAGTCCCCAGTCTGAGCACCCCTCAGTACCTCTCCCAGGGACTCCAAGAAGGCCGGATACTCTATACTGCTATTTGGCCCGTAGGCACAAACAACAGCAAGAGCCCTCTCCCCAATCCGAAGGCGCAGAGAGGCGACCCTCTCGTTCACTGGGGTAAACTCCAACACATGGCGGCTGAGCTGGGGAGCTATAAGCAAGCCCACACCAGCCCGCCGCCGCTCACCACGGGCTACTCCAGAGAAGTGGAAAGTCCAGCCCCTCTCGAGGAGCTGGGTTCCAGAGCCCAAGCTGTGCGTGGAGGTGAGCCCGACTATCTCTAGCCGGTACCTCTCAACCTCCCGCACAAGCTCAGGCTCTTTCCCCCCCCAGCGAAGTGACATTCCATGTCCCAACAGCCAGCCGCTGTGTCCCGGGGATCAGGTCGCCGAGGCCCCCTGCCTTCGACTGCCACCCAATCCACACTGCACCAAACCCCTACTGCTACCTCGTGTGGGTGGTGAACCCACAGAAGGTCGGGCCCACGTCACCTCTTCGGGCTGAGCCCGGCCGGGCCCCATGGGCAAAGGCCTGGCCACCAAGCACTCGCATACGAGCCCCAACCCCGGGCCTGGCTCCAGGTTGGGGCCCCGGCTGCGTCGTACCGGGCGACGTCACGGTCCTGGATTTTTTTCTCCATAGGGGTTTTTGGTGAACTGCTCTTGGTCTGGCCTGTCACCTAGGACCTGTCTGCCTTGGGAAACCCTAACAGGGGCATAATGCCCCGACAACATAGCTCCTAGGATCATTCAAGCATACAAACCCCTCCACCACAATAAGGTGGCAGTTCTAGGAGGGGAAAACTTTACCTAACTTTAATACAAACTTTAATACAAACTTTAAAAAGATGTCAGAACAAGTTAACCAAGGAGAGAAAGATAAAATCAAAACCGGAAGAGAAAGAGAGTTTTGACAGAGGAAGAAAAGGAAAGAAGACGTGAAAGAGCTAGAGAAAGGCGAAGAAATCTTTCACAAGAAAAGCGACAAGCTGAAAGAGAAATAAAACTTGTAAAAAATGAATTAATAGAAATGATGAGTTGTAGGAATTTAATTCTAAATGGTGACGTTGATTTTGAAATCACTGCAAAAATCCTTCGGGATCTGACAAGTTGACCTGAATCCAGTCAGTGTTTTCATGAATCGTGTCTTTTGTTTTCAAAACATTTTGCTATAAATCCCTAAAGCACACTGTAGTTTATAGTAATAAAAAGAATAATATACATGTGAATTTGGAGAAATGTATCTTCTCGTGATAAAATTGAAATTGAAACACATCAAAGTACATCATCTGTTGCATGTTTGCTTTCATTTGAATGGAAGCTCCGCTATTAGGTAGTACCTAATTAACTTATGCAACATACATGTACATGCATGCATTTTCACTGATAAAACGTAAAAGGCTAATTAAATAATCAGATGAACTGAAACAATCACATTCCGAAGCAAATTAAATAATCTTCTACCGGTAACTTAAACACACAATACAAGTGACATGGATTAATCTCATCTAATCTCATTATCTCTAGCCGCTTTATCCTGTTCTACAGGGTCGCAGGCAAGCTGGAGCCTATCCCAGCTGACTACGGGGTGAAAGGCGGGGTAAAACCCTGGACAAGTCGCCAGGTCATCACAGGGCTGACACATAGACACAGACAACCATTCACACTCACATTCACACCTACGGTCAATTTAGAGTCACCAGTTAACCTAACCTGCATGTCTTTGGACTGTGGGGGAAACCGGAGCACCCGGAGGAAACCCACGCAGACACTGGGAGAACATGCAAACTCCACACAGAAAGGCCCTCGCCAGCCACGGGGCTCGAACCCGGACCTTCTTGCTGTGAGGCGACAGCGCTAACCACTACACCACCGTGCCGCCCATGGATTAATCTAAATGCAGGTAAACAACATGTTGCTTTATATCCAAATGAGAGTTGGAGCTGACCAGTCTGTGTTCTCGCTTCTTGAAGGCCGATCTTGTGGCCAATTGTTTTGAAACAATCTGACTTTCAGTTGTTCGTTCAGTTCTCCATTCATTCACTTCTTCCACGTAAGGGCGAGATGGCAGCAATATCCAGTGGAGAAATCACACTGCTGCTCCACTCATTCTTCATTTTCTCCATACTGTGTATTACACCATTACTGCTTGGCTCAGGCAATTACTAAAACCTGGGACGTGACGGAATGTCACCGGTTAGCAACAACCGCAGGGAGGTCACTGCCTGAGCGATAATGTGTCACGTCCCGTTCTGTCCCGGGTTTTACCACAACCCTCGACTCACATTCCAGGAGAACTGGTGCAACTGAACTTACTTTCCTTTTTTAAAAAATAATAAATAAATACTTTTCTTATAGATTTCCTTTAATTGTTGGTACTGCACCCTCTTTCAGTAATGGGCTTATAAGCCAACGCTCTTCAACAGATCAGAGGTCTTGTATGAGTCTTCAGTAAAATGTGCAGAGCAGAGGAGAGACCACTTCGTAGGCGCCCAATGTGCCCGTGAACAACTCGCAAAACATGTCCAAATCTTTGCAGTTTGAACATTCTTGGGCCATGAATACAATGTAAATCCACCTTTTGTCATGTTGCTGCACCGGCCAGCAACACATCTACGTGGCATGGCGATAAAGTAGCTCAAAATGGAGGCTCGGTGTTGCAGTCAGCTCTGTGTTTTTTAGCTATAGCAGAAATGGCGATGAGACCGATAGACTTACTGCTGTGACGTTACAGACATCAAGGTCATTCATTCAGACCGCTACCTATATGAATCACTTTTAATCGTAAAAATTGCTATATTAGATTTATTGTTAACCGCTTAAAACTATTCTTATGCCATTCTTGAGGTCTCAAGGCATTTATAAACCAAAGTGAGGCCATGGCTCTGCATGTCTTCTTTAAAATCTGAAAGGCATTCTACCTTTAATGTTCAAATTGATCAACCTTTTTTTTTGGGGGGGGGGGGGGGGGGGGGGGTTAAATATACACTCATTCTGAATTTGAAGCCTGCAACTAGTTGGGACACATACAGGTTTACTACTGTTACATCAACTTTTCTTTTAACAACACTCCGTCAGCATTTGGGAATTGAGGACACGAATTGTTGAAGTTTTGAACATGAAATTCTTTCCCATTCTTAATTGAGATATGACTTTAGTTACTCAACAGTCCAGGGGTTTTTGTTGTCGTATTTTGTGCTTCATAATGCACCACGCATTGTCACTGGGAGGTAGGCAGGCCAGTTTAACACCTGCACTTTTTTTTTTTAAATATAAAAAATACAAAGCCACATTGTTGTAACATTGACCTTTTTTGGATAAGCCAAAAAAAAAAAAACAAAGGGGGGGGGGGGGGGGGGGGTGTTTGCAAATCATTGCATTGTGTTTTTATTAACGTTTTACTAAGTGTCCCAACTTTTTTGGAAATACGGTTGTATTTACCTGACCAGTTTACTTATTTACATTCCTTACTTACATGTACTTATTTAGTTTACTTGCATAACTTTCTTGCTTTACTTATTACCTACTGTTTCCTTACTCACTTTACTTATTTACTTACATTATTTAGTGCACTTACGTACATACCTGACTTAATATTTTTTTAATCACCTTACTTACTTTACATGTATACTGTTTGTTTAATGTACTTTATGTAATACTTACTTTATTTACGTACTATTGCTTTATTTACTTCACACACAATTTATTTGCATTTATGTATATTTTACATAATTTACTTTCTCACTTTAGTTTTTTTAATTTACCTTACTTTACACATGTGCTTTACTTACTTTACTTTTTCACTTAACTTAATACTCACTTTAGTTACTCAATTTCCGTAGTACTTATTTTATTCATTACATACTTTATTATTTCAATACTTTAATTACATGTACTTGCTTGCAGATTTATTTTACTTAACATTTTTAAATGTGTTTTGTGCGCAGTGTTAATTATTGATTTGTTTCTTGAAACATGCCAGATTTTCCTTTTTATCTGAAATTTTACGTCGTTTCCACTTCATTTTTAAACACAGTTTTATGACCTTGAAACCGATGATGATGATACTGGTTTTAAAATGTCTGAGTGACATTTAAAAGAGTGTCGCGTGAGTAAGTCATGGAGTTGTGTGTGTGTTTTCGAAGGGCACAGCTTACTAATGAAGGACAAGCAACAACTGGAATGCCAGTAGCACAGTGATGCCAGTAACACTGCGTCCTTTAGCAATAACCTTTGGTTAACGATAAGCTACACTGACATGACTGATGTTAAATTTTCATACAGTTTCAGCGACTAGCTGTCAGCGGCCCTTTTAATGGAGAGAATCGGACAACGATATTATATCAGATTAGTGTGAATAACGCAGAGCCTAAAAAGTGTATTGTTGTAATCCCTGTGTTTTCCTGCGAGCTCGTCCAAGAGGCTTAATCAGGACTCCAGAGCTCACTGGATTACACTGAAACTGAGAGGGCTTAATGGGCCTGTGTGTGTGTGTGTGAGAGAGAGAGAGAGAGAGAGAGAAAGAGAGAGAGAGACTCCACCACTGACACAGTAGTGTCAAATATTTGCAGACGTAAGGACTTCCTTCTTCACACACACGCACACTGATCAAGGCTTCATCTCCAGAAGGGTGTGATCCAGTCCTGCCTTGAACATTTAACCAGCTCCGTTTTCCCACATCTTCATACTAATTTTAAATTGGTGTCTGAAAAAGGAAAAAATTGATTAATTCATAAACAGCAAAAAACACTTGTAGAATCCAGGGTGATTGGGGGGGAGCCTTTTTAAATGAATACTAATTCAGTAAATATTTAATGAAGGAGAGAATCTTAAAAAAAAAAGTTGATTGTACTAAAAAAAATTGGAAAGTTAATGTGAAAACAAAGCATGCTGCTGATTTCATCAATCAAACGTCCTCGTACTTCCTCCTCAGGGCCGACGAGATCGAGATGGTCATGACTGATCTGGAGCGAGCCAATCAGGTAAGACACAGAGCCGTGATCTTTCAATACAAAGTGTTATTACACCATGAGATCATATCCCAACAGCTGCTCGCTGACTTAATGCAGGAAGCTGTGGCCTCATGCGCTGACATGACATCACTTCTGCTGTCAAAAGCTTAGTTAGACTTTTGTATGTTATGAATGTTTAGGAAAGGAGTCCCATTGATCTGAGGAGGAATGTTTTTCAGGGCATTTCGAATCGACACTTCTGCTTACAAAGCAAAACTGATAAGATTTCTGATGATTTCTGAGTCATGTGTCACAAAAGTGTCGAGTAAAGTGACACTAAGTTACATACGTGATTAGTGCTTTATAGTACATGTGGCAAGGAAATGAAGTCTCCGAGTCTGTGTATGATAATGAGAGCAGGTCTAAATGGGCATAACCTGGAGACTATAGAAGGTAATGTGGGTGTGTCTCTGAGATTTTGCTTATTTTTGAGAGGATATCTGAGCAATCATGAAACTGTTCTGTACTCGATGTTGACTCGGATGTTTAAAGGATGTTTGTTCGAGCTCATATCAGTGTTTTAGTCGAGTCACTAAACCTCGAGTCCGAGTCCAGTCTCGAGTTCCCAGTGTCCAAGTCATGAAAAAAATTTCGAGTTGAGTCCGAGTCAAGTCCACTATTGATCCGAGAACAAGACTCCAACCGCACCATTTGACGGTGGCTGTTTTAGCGCCATTAACATTAGTTTGTTCCTGAACATGACATATGAACGGGTGAATGTGCATTCTCTTTGTCAGGGAGTGTGAAGTATTCTGTTAGAGATGGTTAGGAGATGGATGTAAGTGCAGAAGGTGTGTTTGTTAATACAACTGAAGACAGGTAAACAATCTAGAGTGGCAGGGAAAATCATACCGTAAAAGCGGTGAAACAGGCAATAGGTCAAGCGAGGCACAAACAGGCTATTGTATACTCAGCAGAATCAAAGACAAGAAACAGGAAATCAGGGATCAGAAAACCAAACAAGGAAATAAGGCTTGGCAATGTGTCAGCAACGCAACTCAATACTTCGCAAAGTAAATGTGTTTTCACAGTTTTTGTATAGGCGCTCTGATTGCGCCTTAATCCTGTGCAGGTGCAAGTCGTTTACAGCGCACACATGAGCCTGCTTGGTGTGTGCGCTGTCCGGAGCGTGCCCAAGAGTCTATGTGATGCATGCCCGAAGGCGTGCAGGTGTGACACTCTTACACAAAATTAATACAAAATTAATGTAGTAATGTAAAATATCTTATGCCAAGTTATTATGGCATGTTACAAAAAATAAAGAAAAAATCCAAGTCCTCCTCTTCAATTTATGAGTCCAAATGCAGTTAATGCTCAAGTCCAAGTCGAATAACGAGTCCTTAAAATTAGGGCACGAGTTGAACTCAAGTACTCCAAGCCTGGTTCATATCTGAGAATTTTAATGGGACGTCATTGTGTGTCCACAGAGAGCAGAGACAGCCGAGCGAGAAGCCGAGTCACTAAGGGAGCAGCTCACATCGGCGAACAAGTCCCTGCAGCTGGCCACCCAGATCCAGAAAGCTCCAGATATGGTACCAGACGCTTCTTCATCTTTACGACATCATTTGGGATTTGGAGTAGTTCTGGATATAGAGGTGCTTCTTGAACATGGTCTTTAATGTCATATGTGTGTGTTTTTGTGTAGGAGCAGGCAGTAGAGGTGGTGTCGCGCTCCAGTCTGGAGGCGGAGCTGAGCGCTAAGGAGCGGGAGATGGTGCAGCTGGTGGAGGATGTGCAGAGACTGCAGGCCAGTCTGGCCAAACTGCGCGAGAACTCCTCCACCCAAATCAGCCAGCTTGAGCAGCAGCTCAGTGCCAAGAGTGCCACACTCAAGGTCCTTTTCCTTTACCAAAACACACACACAATCATATCCTTCCTGTAGAATGAAATGCACCATCCCTCAGCTGTCATCCTCAACCTGTGCGTTTGTACGTGTGTATCACGTACGTTATATCAGCTCTTTGGTACCTCAAAGAACAAGGGGATTATGGGCGAAAGGGTGTTTTACTCAACATGAATACACTCCTCACTGACAGTAGGAACCAGTCAAGTTGCACTTTGAATCAGTAACTGTTTAGTTAAAGTCTGGGTTTTTTTTTTTTTCGTTTTTTTTTTATCTGTAACACCTTTTGTCTTTTAAAACCATGGTGTTTTAAAAATATTTCCTTCAAAAGACTAAGACTGCAATAAATATAGTTTATACACACGTATGGAAAGGTTGGAAGAGTACAGTGACTTTCACAGCTGGACAGTTATTTTGGGAACAGTACAACTTTTCATGATGCACTTCTTCTTACCTTCTAGAAAGGAAGAAAGAAATAAAATTGGTGTGAGGGAGGTAAATTATATGAATATCTCAAAGCAAGGTTTATAAATATAACAAGTGTTGCCATGACGTGGAGTTTGAAAAGTATGGAAGTATATTCTGGTGTCTGTTTCTTAAAGTAACATAGTTTGTCAACTCCTAGTGTATCTCATTTCTCATGGAAATATTAAGAAAATTAGAGGGGGCAGCTTATTTTTTTTTAAAAGTATCGAATTGTTTCCACCAGGAAAAAGGAAGTGCATTGTGTGGAAATTTAACAGCAAGGTTATAACTATAATATAATAAAGCAATAAATATGAAAAATGATGCTAAGAAATTTGAGTTTTAAAATAAATATTTAAGTTATTCCACGAAATTGAGTCGTACCGGTACATGAGCCAATAGCCGACGAGGCACAGAGCTATAAGCCATGTATGACAAGATTCCACTCAATCTTTTGATTGAGTGGAATAACTGTTTTATTCTATCCACATTCACTGGATTTTGAGAAATGGAGCATTTTTATCCCCAGCTGGCCGAAAGGCCTGAAGGGGGATTTTGTCGTGCCGATTTCCGTCCGTCCGTCTGTCCCGGGAAGGGTGCTCACCTTCTGAAATCAACTCCTCTCACAATTTTTGGAGGAATTTCACAAAACTTGACAGGATTCTTTGTTACATGTCGGTAATACGCATATTGTAATTTCATTCAATCCAGTCACATTTTACTAGAATTACAGCCCTTGATTAACAAAATCATAATTTGACAATTTCACGAGAGTGTGTTTTCCTTCTGAAATCAACTCCTCTCACAATTTTTGGAGGAATTTTACCAAATCTGGCAAAAGGCTTTGTTATATGACAGTTATACGCATATTGAAATTTCGTTATATGTCGGTATTACGTATATTGTGTTCAATTCGGCCGCATTTTACCAGAGCTGTGGCCCTTGATTAATAACCTTGTACTTTCACAATTTCATGAAGGTGTGTTTGCCTTCTGAAATCAACTCCTCTCACAATTTTTGGATGAATTTCTCGAAGCTTAGCAAAAGGCCTTGTTATATGACGGTAATACGCAAATTGCGATTTAATTTTGTTTGTGAAAATTTTACCAGAGTTTTGACCCAAAAATAATTTGTACTTTGACAGTTTCATGAGGGTGTACACTCTTCTGCAATCAACTCCTCTCACAATTTGTGGAGGAATTTCACCAAACTTGCCAAAAGGCTTTGTTATATGACAGTTATATGCATATTGAAATTTCGTTTAATTTGGGCACATTTTACCAGAGTTACGCCCTTGCTTATTAACAAACTTGTACTTTGGCAATTTCATCAAGGTGTGCTTGCTTTCTCAAATCAACTTCCCTCACAATTTTTATTATCTCCTGCTGGCCGAAAGGCCCAAAGGGGGATTATGTCACGGCGATGTCCATCTGTCTGTCCGCCCGCCCGTCTGTCCCGGGAAGGGTATTTTGAGGGCCATATGTAAATTATCTACAGATATTTAGTGCTACCCTCAATAAAGACAGAATAAAAAAAAGAAGGGTACTCACCTTCTGAAATCAACTCCTCTCACAATTTTTGGAGGAATTTCACGAAACTTGACAGGATTCTTTGTTATATGTCGATAATACGCATATTCCGATTTCGTTCAGTTCAGTCTCATTTTACCAGAGTTATGGCATAGTTGCCAGCGGGGGATATTGTGCTCTCAGAGCACTCTTGTTATTTTTATTTTTGGCAAATTTAATCAATAAAAACTTTATCTAAAACATCCGACAAAATCATTTCCGCTTAGAGTGTAAACAAACCAGCTAAATGACAGTAGCAATTTGTGAAAAATGCAATAATAATTCTTGAAAAATTAAAAAAAAGACACATTCTTACCATCAAATAAACATCATTCCATGTTTCATTGCTTTTGTATTTTTTGGGATTTTGTTCTCGAATAGAGTTTTTATTTCATCCTCGGTATGCAACATGCGCCGCCATTTTGTTTTCTCTACTCAAGGTATATGAGCTGATAGCCTAGTAGTAGAGTAGCCAATCAGAGCTTGTGATTGCTCATATCCAGCGAATGTGGATAGAATAAAATTTAATACAGCAATAAATATGATAAATGATGCCAAGAAAGTTTTTAAATAAATAAATATAAGTATTCTGGGGTTTAGTTTGCCATAACACAATCAATATGTGAGGATCATTTCCTTTTTGACATGATTACATGTGAATTAAAAATGAATCAAGTTAAAGGTGGGTTTTTTCTTTTAAACCCAAGTTAAAGGAAAAGCTACGAGCCATCAGTCGGAAATCGAAATGCAAGTTTAATAAAGATAAGAAATGATGCTCAGTATTCGAGCATGCAAACTACATCACTTCCTGACTAGCTGTCAGAAAGGACCAAATTTACATCAGTGCAACATATAAAATAAATACTTATAAAATCCAATTTGAACTTAAATATGCAATTATACGGACTTGAGTCCTCAGGTCTATAGGGAGTCATCTAATGCTTTTTATTAAGCCAATAAAGTACTGGATGATGATGATACTGGGGGGGGGGGGCAGGACTCTCCGAAGGGGAAATGGCAAGGGGAAGTCGAAGAGGGCCGACTGAAAACAGCCCTTTTTTCCATTAATAAAAACGAAGACCATTTGGATTGGTGTTTGTGCACCCGCTTCTTTCTACTCTCACTTCTCTTCTCCCCCCCTTCCTCATCCCCGTGTTCCTGGTGCACGCGCAGCAACTGGAGGAGAAGTTGCAGGAGCAGGCCGACTACGAGGAGGTGAAGAAAGAGCTGAGGTAGGCTTGGAGCTGCCTCATTAATTTGCAGAGCATTAAAAAGACTGGCGTAGTGCGCTTAATAAAGCACAGCCTTTTCATTAGCCCCTCATCCACCTTTGGAGTTATGCTGCAAAATGCCAGATCAGTCATTATGATTAATCAGCGCTCCTATTTAGCGTTTGTATACAAAGCGTGTGAGTGAAAGGATGCTTGGGTAGCTAGGTTAGCGGTGCGTTAAGCTCTGATGAGGGCTTATTGGCGCGCTGCTAACCTTTGATGGATGTCCAGCGTTCCTGACTTATGCGCGTTTATAGATCCTTGATGAATAGGTTCTTTATTCAGACAGCGGCCATTTTCTTTTCCTGACATGCCTTTGTCAAGTCGCCATACTGATTGCATCTCTGAAAGCATTCCTCAGTAATGCCACCTGAACTCAACTGATCTGATCTGGCTGTGAACGTGGGTCACGCCTCTCATTTAAACAAATATAATAGCAAGAACAGGATTGGAATGTTGTCATAATTGAGTGCGTGTTGATGTGGATCTGGATATTTTTGACCAAGCTCTCTTTTTTTTTGCCTGCAGTCTCCTGAAGTCTATGGAGTTTGGGCCATCTGACAGTGCCACAGTGCAGGTAAGTACTAAAGCGAGGCGAAGCTCAGTGATGGGCAGGGAATAATCACTCAGCTAAAAGCATGGCTGAGCTGCCAAAAGCATCATAACACCAAGATCATTGTTTCATGGTAAAATGAGCATCACACTGAACACGCTGTCAGACTTTCAGAAATCTTGGCCAAAAGGAAATGAGGAAAAACTGCAAGGCTTATAACCCGGTCCCACAACGCCAATAACTACACCTATACCTATAACTCTGACTATACCTCTGCCTGAATTGAGTTCCAGTCTGGAGCAGTTGCACCACAACTATAATCCCGACTGTAATATCGCTTGGTCCTGCCACTTAGCTAAATAAACGCATGTGACTTAGGAATAGTCATGGAAGTTTTTTTCCAAGTAGTAGCACATTATTCCGGGTCATACAGTACAGCTTGGACTTCAAAACAACCCATGCACACACTCCAGTGGTTGATATAATACGGATAGGTCACGGATTATGGAAATATAATGAAAAAGGATACAAAATACAGAGGGGTTACAGATTTTAATATGGATGCTAATAATTTACGAATTGGTCACGGACGTTTCAGTATATTACAGATTTGGTTACGGATTTCATACGGATGATACATCACGGATAAAGAATTAACAAGTGTAAAACGTGTTTGGACTGCCAGAGTTCATAATTAAAATATCTTACCTGCGTTTATATGTTTACTTTATCAATTTACTATTGATGTTTCACAGAAAATCACATATCTGTGAATAAAAGATCCATTCTTTGTATTATTATTTTTATTTTTATTTTCCATGAATCCGTATTCCGTGACTTCATGATGCTACAACAAGGATGTCCAAAGATACCCGGGAAAAATAGCACGTGCTCAGACAACGTCACAATTACCTGATTGGTTTTATCGGATCAGGTCCAGGCCTGGAAAAATGACTCCAGAAGCTCCAGAATCTCACCGATACGGATAAACCCAGGCCTGGGCTATACGGATCATTATCAGTCTGGTGTGACCACCAACCGCATAAACTGCAGGGGACCGATTTATTTATAGTCATCGTAGTTATAGTTATCGGTACTGTGGGACCAGACCTTAACAAGGATGTTAGTCAAACAGCATAAATACACTGAGCTAATAAAACCCCAGTAACAAGATAGGGCGGAGCCTAGACCAGGAACTGAATCCAAACAAACTAGAGGAGATGATGATTATTGTGACAGGTGATTTGTGATTATTTTCAGAGCAAGTTAAAGAGCCAAACTATGAAACTGATTACTGTTTTAAAGAGTCGCATTATCTGTCTGTATGATATATGGAATATTTAAGTAATATTGGCTGGCATTGAGTGGTATATCAGATATATTCCATTCAGAGAAGACGAATTCAATATCATGCTAGCTGAATGGAACAGATCTGATATACCATTAAAAAATTATTATTATTATTATTATACATTCCTTTCAGGTGTTCAACGCGTCTTTCTCTTTCAAAGTTCTCTCAAAATCTTCCATATTTAACAAAGCAAACCTGGCGGTCATGTTTGTTTCCCCTGCGTAAAAATTTTACATCTCTGATGTGTGATGTCATGTCATCTTGACAACCATGCAATATCCGTAAACCATATTCAATGGTCGTTCTCCACTGGGTAGAGTAATGCAATACATGTAGGATAAGCGATATGCTGACAATATCGCATGCTATCAAACCAAATGAATGAAACCCGCTAGAAGGGAATAGAACACTTTTTTTTTTTTTTAATCCCATCGAAAAAGTGTCCTGTATGGATAATAGTGTATGCATTGTATTGCAGTTGTGCTAAAAATCATCCAGTGATGCATACGGAAGCACGTTTTTGATGAGAGAGGTTAGACGAGCGACAGTAAATAATAGCCAGACTCTGCTGAGGTGATAGGAAAGGTAGGGTAACTCAGTAACTACTCTTTACAACAGTGATGAGCAGAAAAGCATCTCCGAACGCACAGAGTAGATCAAACCAAGCCATAGTTTGTCACTGAGATCATTTTTCCACTATTGGGAGGTAATAACAATGAAACCAACTCTCCTTAACAAAGGCAGCTTGATATTTGATTTGTTTGTAATACTGTAGCATCCCTCTTTGTCCTCAAAGCTCTGACTCTGTTCTTCCGTCTCAGGACTCGTCTAAGCCTCTGGAAGTGTTACTGCTGGAGAAGAACCGCAGTCTTCAGTCTGAGAGCGCTTCACTCCGCATCGCTAACACTGAGCTGAGCGGTAAGTCTGCCCAGAAGAGCCCACACAGGTTCAAAAAAGGATACACGCAACACATGAACCCTTGGTTATTTTTCATATATATAGATTTTTTTTCTCCTTCTAAACATCAGTAAAGTTGTTTTGTTTTCAATTTGGGCCTTTGGAGTGCACCCCTGCAATCAAATGGGTTGATTTTCGAAATTACTCGGATAAAATAATGCGCATGGAGCCATTACTTGGGTATTCCAGGATGTCTTGGAGGTGGTGGGGGGAAGAGGGTGGAACAGGTTAATGCTGTTAAAATGGAGACACTTATTTTGAGCTGTTTTTCATGTCGGAAAGAAAATGGCCCACTTCAGCACTTTGCTGCATTAGTCATGCCTCTTTTGATAATTGCTCATCAGCAGATGTGCGTTGACATTTTGAGCAGAACTGACTATAGTCTCTGCTTCTCTCCTCCCCTGTGCGGTCTCGATTGGAAACAGGCATATTCTCACCAACCACTTTATTAGGAACACATGTTCAAACTGCTCATTCATGCAGTTATCCAATCATGTCACAGTAGTGCAAGTGCATGACATCATGCAGATCGAGGCCAAAGAGCATCAGGTAATGTTCACATCAAGCATGTGCCCACTGTACATTACATTGCAGATATATGACAGGCGACGTACAACAACGAGCACACACATACCCAACACCTGGGGAGCAGTTGGTGGTTAAGGGTACTTCAGCCATAGATTTTCCTGCCAGTCCTGGGAATTGACCCAGCAACCCTTTGGCCCCAAGGCTGCTTCTCTAACCTTTAGGCCATGCCCACTATCGCCTTAGGTTGCTGTTTTTGGTTGACAGGAGTGCAATTAGATGTGGTTTTCAGCTGTTGTAGAATATCCACGTCGCGGTTCGACTTGTTGATGCTTTTCTGCTCAACGCATTTGTAAAGAGTGGTTATTTGAGTTACTGTAGCAGTCAACAAGGTCTTTTCGCCCACAGAACCGCCACACGCTCAAGCTCTTGACATGTATCTGCTTGCTGCATGATTTTATGCATTGCGTTGCTGCCACATGATTGGCTGATTGGACAATTAGTAGGTGTACAGGTGTTCCTAATAAAGTGGCAGCCGCAGATATACAGTGATACCCTTTTATATGCTTTACCGTGTCCTGCTTTGTTATTTGATAAGTTGGTGCACCAATAGAGAATGTGCACCAATACATAGGGTTGTAATCGGTCACTTTGTACATCATACATTCTGTCATCCCTTTGGTTGGTTTGGTTGTGGGTTGTTTTTTTTTTTTACATTTTTTTTTTTTATCTTTTAAACTGGTTGTGGTTTACAAGCTCTGACATTTAACAGTGCTGGTTTGCATGCATGAGTGGATGAGGAAAAAAAATGTTAAGAGCATTTGCTTTGGGGCTGCATAAACAGGATATTTACATAGCGCTCAGAGTCTTGCATAAAATTACCATAATTGGCAGGTCGCTATGGCCTAACCTCATCACATCCCTCTAATTTAAAGCGCCCTTTGGTCGTTTACGGACACAAAATGGATTTGTTGATTACTCTGATTAACGTCCACTCTTCAAAAAGAGATGCTTTAAGGTTATTTACTTGAGCTTTCCACAGGTGCTTTTGCATTCAGGTAGATCGAGTCTTTGTTTTCTGCTGTACCTCATCGTACTCGAATGTGGAGCATGACGCGAGATCCATGAAAAAACTGCTTTGTGCTTTTTAAGCTCTTAAATTTTCCCCTCGAACTATTCACCTCAGAGAAACGTCTACCTGTGTTAAGCTCTAAAGTGTACCCGTGTGCAGTTTCCATTCGCCCTGCAGTGGCGTTTGAATATTTAATTTGTTCACATGAGGTCATCGAATGAATATTCACCATTTTTAACATATAACCTTTATTAAAACTGTGCAGTTTTGCTGATGTTCAGGTTTTTCCTCGTGATTCCTGAAAAAAAAGTTTTATAGTGTGCACTTAACAACAGTAAAGTGGCTTGCTTGATTAGTTTTTATATACACAAAATATAATCACTGTGAGAACTGAAAGAGTCCCGAAGACTTCATCGGCAGAGACTGTTTTTGTGGTAATGAGCTTGAATCCCTTCAGCCATGTAGGAGGAACAGGAACAGGAATGGACAATCATAAAGTCCGAGTTGGCCACCAGAGTCGTGCTGCTCAACAGCCTGAGCCAAAGACTGGATTTATTGGGTTTATTTTTTTTTTTATGCACTTATTCTGCCTCTCGTCACTGATGGCAGCGGATCTGGATGGCAGTGTCACTTTGCATGGCGGCCATTATTGTCAGAAGTCTTTGTCCTACCATGCTGTTGCTTACAAGAAAGGTGCAAACTACAAATGCATGGGCGGTTTGTCTGGGGGGCTTGGCAAAAAAAAAAAAAAGCCATTAATACAGATTTATAATCTTTTCTCTTTTGTACAGTAAATGAATACCAAAAAAAAAGGAAAAAAAGAACACTTTGTCTTTTGTCAGACCCCTTTTTTGTTAACTCCCCCATAATGCATTGTGTTTGCCCTTTCTTGTAGGGTCAGCCAGCCAGAAAGTGAAAGAAGAGACCGCGCCACACGTTCCCACCTCTGCCAACTTGGCCCCACCCCCTCCCGCCCCTTCTCCACTCCTGGGTCGCTCAGGAGCAGGCCCAAACTCTGCTGGCCCACCCGCAGAGTCCTCCACAGCTAGCAGCGCTAATGGCGGACATACTTACTCACCGGCACTGGACCTCTATGGTACCGCTTTCCCCCTGGCGGGCAAGGTGGCACTGGGCTCACTGCTGCAGCGCCAGCTCATGCACACCTTCTACTCCAAAGCGTTGCAGGACTTCGGCCACACCCACTACACGCCCCTGGCACTGGCGCCCGCTCCGCCACGTCAGCCCTGCGCCAGCCCTGATACAAACGGCACAGCGCCGTCACCCAGCCGCTCCGAGGGTGCAGGCAGCGCTTCCGAAGGCGAGGACATGGACACGGCGGAGATTGCACGCCAGGTCAAAGAGCAGCTGATCAAGCACAACATCGGGCAGCGAGTCTTCGGGCACTACGTGCTCGGCCTGTCGCAGGGGTCTGTCAGCGAAATCCTGGCACGCCCCAAACCCTGGAGCAAGCTCACCATCCGTGGCAAGGAGCCCTTCCATAAGATGAAACAGTTCCTGTCTGACGAGCAGAACATCTTGGCACTACGCAGCATCCAGGGCAGGCAAAGAGGTGAGTGAGATCTCTCCTAAATTAAACTTTTTTTCCTCTGTAGCTCTAGTCTGTTATTAGCATCATGCCTTATCAGTCATCGAGGTCACAAAAGTGGTGCCTTTTGTAAATGATGTTTGACAGGAAGGTGGGTAGTTATGTCACTATGGGAGGGGCATCACACACACACACACACACACACACACACACACACACACACACACACCCGTTCATTATCACATTCTTCCTTCAACTGCAGTGATTTAACCCTTTCCTCACCATTCTGTAAGAGTAACCCGTATCTGGTTATCCATGAATCCAATACCTACAGTGGCTGCCTGTGGGAAAACCATCCCACCAATCCGATCCTAACCTAGATGACTGACAAAACTTCATAAGCATGGTGCTAATGATCAATTTGAGCTGCACAAACGCAGTAAAACGTGAAGCATGTCCTCTTCAATACCCGTAAGTCATTATTCAGCAGGCCAGCTTTCATTATTTGATGAGTCCGAATTGGCGCCAGGCATGCCATGCCATGCTGTGTTGATATCATGATCTGAGATTGCAGAGATCTGACACGATAGTACGTTATTGCCCGGGTATTAAGTCTGGCGTTTCCAGTTAACGTTCTGAATACACTTAATTAACAAACAATTGCTGCTTTGAATTGTAGACAATTATGTGTACCGATAGACCATGATGAACTGGTTTCTCCTCCTGTGCAAATCGATTCAACTGTCAGTTTAGATCCTTCACATCTTTTCCATCACAACTCATTTCCACATGACCAAGTTTCCAGTCGTCCTTCAGGCTCCGCCGCCTGTCCTCACCACGCATTAATTGATACCAGAACCTTTTACTGATCAATAGTATTGACCATGAGGGAAGATGACAGGAAGTTCTGGATGGAGAGTTTCGTTCCACGCCACCTTTAGCCAGTCTTTACTGACCTAGGATTCTTGCTTATCAAAATTAAAGTGCCCACCCTGATCTCAGGCCAGTGACAAAAATGCTTTCATACTTGAAGGTTCTGGGTGCTTCAGGTTGAGTCAGGAACTGAGGCTGGGTTGGGTTGCAGTTGATTGGAGAAGGTCTTGGAGTGACGTAACTAATGCCCAGGTTAGATGGTAGGCTGCAGCTAGTTTTCAACTACTTGCGTTTACCTGCGATAACAAAATCGCAGGTAGACGAAACCCTGGTCTTGCATCGATGCACGACGACGCAGATAATGGCAGAGTGTTGCAGAGGGTCTTTAGTAAAAGCAGGTTGACACAATCTGTTCACATTTCAGCTGCGATTTGCTTACAATCATTGCAAATAGCAGGTTGATGCACATAGAGGCAGGTGATCGTGCAACACTCGAGCGACCAATTGCAGGTTGAAGCAGCTAGACACAGGCTGATTCAGGGGAAGACAAGTCTTTAGAGATGGCTGCGATGCATCGCAGGTAGACGCAGACTGCACCTGCAAATAGTTTACAACAACCTGGCTTTATTTTATTTTTTAAGATTTTCTGTGTGCAGATTCAACCTGCGTCTAGCTGCGTCTGCTTCCGACTGGTTGCATCCTGTCATAACCGCTTAAAAACTCTGCGTCTTGCAATATGTCTGACCACAACGAAGGATTTGACGCAAGACGCCTGCGTCCACCTGCGATTGCAGCAGGCGTCTTTCTGCTGTCTGACCTGGGCATTCGCTTGACGACAGAAATGGCCAGCAATTGTCTTGCTAACTTTTGGTTTGAACTCTTAAAAACTGTGATGGCCACTCCTTTAAAGTCTGATGTCTAAACTATAAACTGAGCTTTTACAGTCATATTTTTTTCATGTTTGCATTTAGAAATGTGTTTCCTTTAAGAGTATTCTATTTGGAAGATAACATTACCCCAAACATGTAATTTGAAGTCCCTCGTGGTCAAGTATGCCTTGAAGGGCATTAGTCTCAACCGTTGAACTGACACAAACATCCTCAGTAGATTTTTTTTTGTGTGTGTGTGTGTGTGTGTATGGAACTTGAATCACGTCCATTGTCAGTCATTTCCAACCCGTTCTCCACTCCACCCTCCTGGCCGTGCTAGCATTCAACGTTCCGTTCAACCACACGTACCTTCTTTCATCTTGTCGTCCATTTTTTTTTCCTGTCGTTTATTTTGACAGAGAGCCCAGGCCAGGCCCTTAGCCGCATGTTTCAGGAAGGCCCGAAGCGGAGAGCCGGCTCGGAAGGCGCCCCGCGGACAGGTGTGTCCCCTAGTCCTTTTTTTTTTTCAAGTTTATTAGATAGTTAAGTGTGGCCCAGGTCCTCTGGTGACCTTCCCTGACCTTTTGCGCTCTGAGAAGTGGTATAGCTGTGGCCTTATAAGTTAATGCTGATTAGATTTTCAGTAAAAGTCCTCTTGACTCACTGCATGGTGTTTAATGTTAGGTGGCGTGGAATCTTAAGGATAATCACGAATGCATCTCTACCTAAAGAATAGCCCAGCAAAACATGCAGGATTTTATCCTCTGTGGGTTTTTCAGTAAGTTCTTTCCTGTGGTGTGCAAATGGATCACAGGCACCTCCAGCACAGTGCTTACCACATCGGCTGCCTGATTGACGTCAGGCCAGATTCCCAATATATAATTTAGGTCTTTTAATGAGGGCCCATTTGTGAGGGCTGGGTGGCGTGAAATAGCCCTTTCTAACAAGCGGGTGTTGCAGAAATACCTTACTCGGTCAAATAAACATACCAGTTTGCTCGTTTGGTTTTTCACTGGTGTCCCAAAACTAATATTTGAAGCCACAGCGAAAGCTTTTAAACTGTGATAAATGTATATTGTTGGATAGATGGCTTACAAGGGGAACAGTGTTCTAAAGAACTCTGAGCATGGCTGGGTACCACTTTACATACAGTCTGCTGTGACTTCTAGATCATGCCTTCCATCGTTTCAGATGTTATCACATGCACTTACATTTTGAAACATCCCAGAAAAGGAGCAGCTCCTCAGTTAGCATTAAAAAAAAATTAATATAAATGTTCTCCATAAGTTCACAATTGTAATCCTGTTTCTGTTGTTGCTACTTAAATAATTTAGTTTACCCTGAGTGATCTTTCTGTTCTTTGTTCTCCTCTTATCCTCCATGTCCTCTTCCTTTTTCTAGGCAACATCACCACCCGTATCCGCACAACCGAAAGCGGCTCTGACGAAGCCATCAAGTCCATCCTGGAGCAAGCCAAGCGTGAACTGCAGGTCCAGAAAGCAGGCAAGTCGTGATCTCCCATTCCCCCAAAACCGATTAAAAATCCAAAATGTTGTCCTAACGTGCTTTGTTTCCCCATCAAACAGCTGACGCGTCCCTACCTCCATCCTCATCAAGTGGAGGTGGAGGAGGTTCAGATGAGGCCATTCGCTCCATCCTAGAGCAGGCACGGCGTGAGATGGAAGCCCAGCAGGCCTCCTTGTCCTCCTCCTCTTCATCGTCATCCTCGTCGTCCATCTCCTCCTCTCTCTCTCAGTGCGATCTCTCGGCATTGTCGCCTAAAGTGTTGGCGCCATCGCCACTGGGCGCCCCCCTGACCTCATACAGCCCTCTGGTGCTGGGCTTGAAGAAGCCTCCTCCACTGCTTCCCTCTTCATCCTCCTCGCCCTCCTCGCCCTCTCCGTCCCCTTTACTTGACTTCAGCAGCATTAAGAAGGAGCGGCCAGCATCTCCAGGCCAGGATGGAGCCTCCAGGGTTCAGTGGAGGGAGCAGTGGTGGAACAACTTGCAGCAAGAGCGCCGAGGAACTGGCCTTCCTGACGAGAACCACAGCATGGAGGACTCCAAAGAGGTGAGCGGACACTCTTGGACTTGATCAGGAGGTAGCGATTGGGTTTGGAGGAAAGCGAGCAATTCTTAGCGATTTGCATGGCTACTGGAAGCGCGTCAATGATTATGAGCTACTTGTGCATGACTAAGTAAAAGCTTGCATTGGTCATACTTGTGCATGACTAAAAATTTCTGTAACAAGGCTATCTAGTAGCCCAGAGCCGACATTGCTTACCTGTGCATGGCAAAGGGACAGAAGGAATGGCTTTGAGTGTTACGGCTATCTTTAGATTTTTGGATAACATATAGAAATATATATATTTTTTAAGTAGTTCAGTGGTAAGTGTCTGTCCTGGGAATCAGAAGGGTGTGAGTTCACAGGTTATCAGAGAGCCTTTTTTTTTTTTTTTAAAGGGCCTGAGCACCGGAGGTTCAAGGCCCTATTGTTTCTGTATCGATTCTTGTTTTTTTGTTGTTGTTTTTTTGGGACCATTTGAACATGTTGAAGGTCCATTTTATCCTTCTATACCAAACCTTTCACATGCTGGACTACTAGAGGCCAGTTAGCTACACTGCCATATAGCCACAGTCTCATTTAAAAAAAAAAAATCAGAGAAAGTAGCTCTGTTGCTACAGATTGAGGGTGTGTTCATACGTTTTCTCATACCTGAGGCAACTCTGCCATGCAAAGGCAAACTGCAGTATCTGCGTCTTGTGTCTGTGGCAAAAGACGGTCCAATAGCATCACTTTGTTATTGGACCGTCTTTTGCTACCGACACAATATCCAGATACTGCAGTTTGCCTTTGCATGGCAGAACTGGTACTTGAGGTATCAGAAGCAGTCCGGTCCAGAGAACCAATCTCTGGTCTCCTTGAAACTTACCAGTCTAGGGTTTACTTTAACCTTTTGGAGTCGAGAGCTTCTCTGGCGAAGCTCAGCAGGTTTAGAATGAGTACGTCATGTATGTAGATAAATATCTTTGAGTTTTTAATCATACAAGCATGATAAACATACTGAGAGAAACTTTATACTTTACACTTTCCTATATGCCCACTGCCAAATAATATTATAGTTTTTAAATTACCTAAATTAGATGAAACATAAAACTTGTCACCTTCCTCAGTCACTCCAGAGTCGGAGCGCTGAGCTCCCACTTACACATTCATAAAAGACTGTCCACATGGTGATCGCTTTCACTCTTTTGGTTTCGATTGGTTTCTCTTTTGCGGTGGGAATGCCCACTGTAAACAGGATAAAATCTGTCAGCCATAGTTTAGGCTATTTGGAGGTGAAACGATGGTACGTGGATTTTGTGCACTTCGGATGATTCAGGACAGCGATTCAATTCAATCTTGAGAACCGCGACACTGATGATAAGCGGTGCCTTTTTTTTCACTTCGATCCAGCCGAAGGTCAGCTCGAGTAAGTGTAAATATTTCTTGTACGCATATGAAGCATATCGGTTGATATGCGTGCACTGTAGTGCATAAACAGGAAAAATGACAGCAGTTTTTCCAGAGTTAAAAGTATTTTCCTCAAGAATAGTAAATTTTGCTCTACTTTGAGTTTAGAGAGTGAAATTTGGAGTTGGAGTGGGAGCAAAATGACAGAGTAATTGAGTAACAGAGTTGGTTGTGGCTCTGAACTGAGTAAAGTAGTTAATTTCAAGACACTGAAAAGAGTCAAATACCAGATAAATGAAGCTGTTGTCAAGTTTTAGAATTGTGTTGGAATGTTGGGGGGGGGGAAATACATTACACATTGTGCGGAACCATTTTGATCACTTGGCCTGATGGGATTAAGAGTTGGCAGTAGGAGGGGTTTTCACTCTTCTCATCGAATAGAATGGAAATTTTTACTCTTCTTTTTGAATACCCCTCCCACTGTCAACCCTTTATCCCAAAACGATAGGATATAAAATTTTTGATGGCCAGTTAATTCTCCAAATCAGTGGAGCAGATTTAAGTTTTTGTGCCTGATCCATTCCTAAGACTGAAGAGAATCCCCTCACTTGACCAAAATGGTTTGTCACAATGAGTAAGGTCATGTTTTTTTTTTCCACACATTCCAACACTGTTCTAAAACTACTTTTTACAATATTTTCATTTGTTTTTGTTTTCCTTTTTTCTTCTTTTTTCAAAGCACAATCATGACATAACATAGTACATAGATATTATTGTAGCTGAACTTGTGCTGAATACAAAAAAGTCATGACTTTGAAAATACTTTTTAAATAGATTTGTTGAAATTGACAACAAAATTAGAGCATGTCAAAATCATTAGAGTGCCAGAAAATACCCTCAGACCTCAGAGGGTTAAGTGAACTCTGATCCAGAGTCGAGGGGTCTGGGCATCAAATAGCATGGCTGGTTAAAGTTTCATCTTTTACAGTAGCAGGGAAAGGAATTTTGTGATCCATATAGAAGAGAAACACCTTGATATATAAAATATGTATATATGTATGTGTGTAGTGAGGCTGGCATTCATTCATTCATGTACAAGTAATTTAAACTATTGGAAACATGCAGTTATTTTTGTCCGAGAGCCAAATTGATCAAGATTTGGAAGGAATTTCTCTGCTATGATAACATCCTCCCCAAAACAAGGCTAAAGTGGTTCTAGTACAGACGTGAGTACGAAAAGGCCCTTAATGACGAGATAGGAAGAGACTGAGTAAATGTCACATGCACGGAGCGGCGATGTGGAAGCTGAGTCTCAAACACAATGCCTGCCAATGATCCTTTTGAGGAAAACAGTTCTGCACAATGGCGCAGGTAGTTTTTTGTGTCGTAATTTTAAATGCAGTAGTGTGAAATTGAAAACTGAGATGTCGTTACTGGGAGTGGGATTGGTTTAGAATATGTGAGCACTCCAGATAACGATGGCAAACTTGCTAATGATGAATAAAATCTAGCATTGAAAAACACATCCTGATGTATCCAATTTAGTTCCCCCCCAAAAAAAAAGGTTAACAGTAACGTTGAGTAGTATTGTCCACTGTGTAGCCAGCAAAATGGCCTCGGCTGACGTTCCTTTCCCATGATGGCAGTCTCCTACCCTGTTCTGGACAGTACCCACTGACTGCTGGCCCCTCCCCTCTTTGTGTGTCTCTGTGCCAGACGCCCCCCCGGCTGCTTGATGCCCCTCAGTACTGGAGCGAGTGGCACCACGCCGGCTCCACCTATCCAGAGCTCAGCGGCACCCGCGTGCCAAGGCCAGCCAGAGCGCCCGTGCCCCCGTTGGCACCCGAGCAGTGCCAGCTGTTCTCATGCCGCGAGCTGGACACGGTGGAGCTCACCCAGCTGGTCAAAGAGAAGCTAGCCAAGAGTGGCGTATGCCAGCGCTTGTTTGGAGAGAAGGTCTGCGTGCCCCTGTCTCCCTCTCTATCTGTCTCCTCACTGTCTCTGCATCCCGAACTTTCTTATCCCCACTTACCATCTTAGCACCCACTAACTCCCTCTTCCTACTCACATTGCCTGTAAAATCTGCTCCACTACTGTAGATCAGTGAAATCCGTCTACAATCGCCACTAAATTAAATCTGACCCGTGGTTTTCAGAGCAGAATCTCGGTTTAATCCCAGTCCCGACGATGTATTTCCCGGAGAAATTTTTGCAGTCTGTTTTGCTGGGATGTTAGCATTCCATCAGGCTTTCTACAAATGAAGCGTTCCTCAGACGGCGACTTTGTATCAACGAAAGTAGCCTTTTTTTTTTTGAGGGATGCTAAAACATGTTGCTTCCTTTCACATGTGGCTTCGTCATCCACAGAGACCCACATGAGTCGGCTTCGTCTCGGGCTCCTGTCCTCGTCCATTAGATTCAGCAGCTCTGCCTTCCCTCATCCAGCCACACTGCAGTCCACTTTGAACTGGATTCAATTATGTCACGCTGCAAACCTAATTACTTTCCTATGGGCTGCGTAATGTAATAATGCCATGAGTTTAGGCTTAGGTCCTTGTTTTCACAGAGTTTGTGTGTTAAAATTGGCCTTTGTCTTATTGAATTTGTATCGGAGGAAAGTCTCAGGAGCAAGTCCTCTCCGTTTGAGAACTGAAATGCTCGATTGCGCAAACACTAAGTATGAAGAAGTGATGCTTTTCAGTATCTACATGGATTTTGCCAGAATTTCTCCCTCTTTTTTATGTAAAGTAGAGGGGATGATCTTGGGTAAATCTTGCATAGGTATCATGCTCATCACCTTTTATCAAAACGATGCTTTCCTGTTTTAACAGTTTGAGCAGACTAGCAAGCACAAGCTAACCTGTAAACTGGTGGTGGATCATCCGGATATGGAGAGTTGATTTGATTTTTTTTTTCGTTTTCTCTTTACCTTGCACCATCATGTTTAGCTCTGCTTGAGAGGCGTAGCAGGCTGAGAGTCTCTGACACACTTCTATGATTTTGTTTTTTAATTTGTCCTTTATACTGGATGTGTATTAATCCTTAAACCTGGGCTAAGCTCGGATGCTGTGCTTTTCTCTCGGATTTTTCCATTTGGTGATCTGCATGTTACTAACTGTTCACTCCTGATCTAACCTGAACGCATGGTCACTCACTGACAAGCAATTGTAAGGATTTTTTTTTTTTGTAAATAGGACGCCCGTGTTTAACAGTAACAGTGCAGTAATGTCTTTTCTCATTTGTGTCTGATTCAGGTACTAGGACTGTCTCAGGGGAGTGTCAGTGACATGCTGTCTCGTCCCAAACCATGGAGCAAGCTGACTCAGAAAGGTCGTGAGCCCTTCATCCGGATGCAGCTGTGGCTCAACGGCGAGTTGGGACAGAACTCTGTGAATCAGCCTGGACAGACGCAAGGTAAATCCCACACCAGCTAATTGCTGGCCTATTTGTTTAATGCCCAGGGTTTGACTTTGTTGATTTTGACTTCAGTGCTTATTTGAATTGATGTAACGACTGAGTAATATCTGACGCTGCGCCTCACAGCCACAGCTCCAGCATCCATGATTCAGTCATGAGCTTGGGTTGCTGTCTGTCCTCTTTCTCATATTCTTCCAGTATCTGTGTGGGTTTGTTTCACTTCCCAAAAACATGCCATATAAAAATTTGCATTTTTTTTCCACACACAGATTTACATACTGCACCTTTAAATTGTCCTGCATACTGAGAAAACTGGTGATTTGAAAATGGAGGCCGAAAACCCGAAATGTTTTGTTTATTGACCACACCCAGGCCTATATTAGCTTCATCCGTCTTACTCGCACGCTACAAATCCAAACACACGTTTCAATATACTGAAGGCCAAGAGGTCATCGTCCGTCACGGCGCACTCTGTCTCAGGGGAGTCTGCTTCACACTCTGTCTGGATGCTCAAATTGGTTTTCTGTCACACTCACACAAATGCGTTTCTCCTTTCACTCCTCCGTCCTGGTGTTTTCATAAATCTTTCTCATTTGTCACACAATAGTTCAGTCCTTATTACATACACCATTTCCTTTGGCACTTTACATGTGTGCACACAGTCCCATAGCTACACACACGCACACATTTGAGATATATATAAAAAAATCTCCTTCTCACCCCCGGCGGGGGGGTGGTATCCATGTCATCCTCAAGCTCGGGTCCTCTACCAGAGGCCTGGGAGTTTGAGGGTTCTGCGCAGTATCTTCGTTGTTCCTAGGAGTGCGCTGTTCTGGACTGAGGCTTCAGATGTTGTTCCTGGGATTTGCTGGAGCCACTCTCCCAGTTTGGGGGTTACTGCCCCAAGTGCCCCCACTACCACGGGGACCATGCAACCCTTGACCTTCCACATCCGTTCCAGCTGCTCTTTCAACCCTTGATACTTCTCAAGTTTCTCATGTTCCTTCTTCCTGATGTTGGCGTCAGCTGGGATCGCCACATCTATCACCACCACCCTCTTCTGCTCTTTGTCCACCACCACTATGTCCGGTTGGTTAGCCAGGATCTGTTTGTCAGTCTGGAAGCTGAAGTCCCGCAGAACCTTGGCCCTGTTGTTCTCAGCCACCTTCTGTGGTATGGCCCATTGGGACTTGGGTACTTCTATTCCATACTGGTTGCAGATGTTCCTGTATACTATCCCAGCCACTTGGTTGTGCCTCTCCATGTACGCTGATCCAGCTAGCATCTTACACCCTGCTACTATGTGCTGGACTGTTTCAGGGGCTTCTTTGCACAGTCTGCATCTTGGGTCTGATCTACTCTGGTAGATCCTGGCCTCTATGGCTCTTGTGCTTATGGCCTGTTCTTGTGCTGCCATGATTAGTGCCTCTGTGCTGTCTGTCAGTCCTGCATTATCCAGCCACTGGTAGGATTTCTTGATATCAGCCACTTCCTCTATCTGACGGTGGTACATGCCATGTAGGGGTTTGTCTCTCCAGGTTACCTGTTCCTCCTCCTCCTCTGCGCTCTCATCAGGGTTCTGCTGCCTGAGACATTCACTTAGCAGTTCATCCTTTGGGGCCATCTTTCTGATGTATTCTCGGATTTTCGATGTTTCATCCTGGACCGTGGTCTTGATGCTCACTAGCCCTCGGCCTCCCTGTTTCCACTTAGTGTATAGTCTCAGGGTGCTGGACTTGGGGTGGAACCCTCCATGCATGGTGAGGAGCTTTCTAGTCTTGATATCTGTGGCTTCTATCTCCTCCTTTGGCCAGTTTATGATACCAGCGGGGTATCTGATGACTGGTAGTGCGTACATGTTGATGGCTTGGACCTTGTTCTTACCATTCAGCTGACTTTTCAGGACCTGCCTTACTCTCTGGAGGTGTTTGGCTGTGGTTGACTTCCTTGTGGCCTCTTCATGGTTTCCATTAGCCTGTGGGATGCCAAGGTACTTGTAGCTGTCTTGGATATCACCTATGTTGCCCTCTGGTAGGTCAATCCCCTCAGTCCGGATCATCTTGCCTCTCTTTGAGACCATCCGGCCACATTTGTCCAATCCGAATGACATCCCTATGTCATCGCTGTAGATCCGGGTGGTGTGGATCAGCGAGTCTATTTCTCGCTCGTTCCTGGCATACAGCTTGATGTCATCCATGTAGAGCAGGTGGCTGATTGTTGCCCCACTACGGAATCGGTATCCGTAGCCGCTCTTCGTGATGATCTGACTGAGGGGGTTCAGGCCTATGCAGAACAGCAGTGGTGATAGCGCATCTCCTTGGTATATGCCGCACTTGATGTTGACTTGGGCAATGGGTTTTGAGTTGGCCTCTAGGGTTGTCTTCCACATTTCCATTGAGTTCTGGATGAAGGTCCTTAGGTTCCTGTTGATCTTATACAGTTCCAGACATTCCAGTATCCATGTGTGTGGCATTGAGTCGTAGGCTTTCTTGTAGTCAATCCAGGCAGTGCACAGGTTGGTCTGTCTCTTCTTACAGTCTTGGGCAACTGTTCTATCGACCAGTAGCTGGTGTTTGGCTCCTCTGGTGTTACTGCCAATTCCTTTCTGTGCCTCGCTCATGTATTGAGCCACATGCTTACTCATTTTTGCCGCAATGATGCCTGACAGGGCCTTCCATGTTGTGCAGAGACAGGTAATTGGCCGGTAGTTGGATGGGATGGGTCCCTTCTGGGGGTCCTTCATGATTAGGACTGTCCTGCCTTGGGTTAGCCATTCTGGGTGGGTTCCATCCCTCAGCAGCTGGTTCATCTGTGCTGCTAGGCGTTCATGGAGTGCAGTTAGCTTCTTCAGCCAGTACGTATGGATCATATCGGGGCCTGGTGCTGTCCAGCTCTTCATCTTTGACACTCTTTCTTGGACGTCTGCCATTGAGATGGTTACTGGTTCTTGTTCTGGGAGGTTGCTGTGGTCAGCTCTTAGGTCCACTAACCATTGGGCATCAGTGTTGTGTGATGCCTTTCTTTCCCATATGTCTTTCCAGTATTTTTCCACCTCAGCTCTTGGTGGGTCTGACCGGTTGTTGTTCCCCTGCCACTGAGAGTACACCTTGGCTGGTTCAGTGGAGAACAGCTTGTTTATTCTCCTGGCCTCTCCCTCCTTGGTGTATCTCTTCAACCGGGTGGCCAGAGCTGTTAGTCGCTTTTTGGCAGTTTCGAGTGCCTCTGGCATGGAGAGTGAGTTGTACTTCCTGGGTGCCCCTTTATTCACCATATATATATATATATATATATATATATATATATATATATATATATGTGTGTGTGTGTGTGTATATATATATATATATAAATAATGTGTGTGTGTGTGTGTGTGTATATATATATATATATATATATAAATAATGTGTGTGTGTGTGTGTATGTGTGTGTGTGTATATATATATATATATATATATATATATATATATATATATATATATATAAAGCAGAGTAAAAAGTCTCTGTCAGCCAACAACCAGTCTGTCCAAAAGGATCCAGAGGATACCACGGGTGCTATGGGCCCCAAGAACACCTGCAGCTATGCGGATATAGCTATGGGTGAGATCGATAACCTAGCTAAAAATGGTTATGTGATCAAACCCTTGCTTTGGCTGCACTACAGAGATGACATAGTCGACATCTGAGTGCACGGTCAGGATAAATTACATGAATTTACAGAATACATTAACGGGTTGTACCCTACCATCAAATTCGAATTGTTTTTTTTTCTGAGCAAAAGCTCAATGTATTAGACCTGACCCTGCACCTAGTTGATGGTTTCGTTCAGACAGATGTCTATTCGAAACCTACCGACAGTCACCTCTATTTTCCCCCCACTAGTTGTCACCCTGAGCATTGCAAGTGCACCATCCCCTATAGCGTTGCGTTGCGTCTCAAACGCAACTGTTCTAATGAGGGCTTTCTTAACCGCAGAAATTCGGAATACAAGAAATATTTAGTAGATCAAGGCTATGACCCTAACCTGGTCTCTGGTAAATTTGGTCAAGTAGCTTCTCTCCCTAGGAGTGAGTTACTTAAGCCTAGGGCAATTAAGCCTGAGCGTAAGGTTACGCCCTTGGTTGTTGACTTTAACCCCAACCTTCCGGATATCGGTAAGATTTTGCGGAATAATCTCAGCTTTTTGCATTCCTCTGCTTTCATGCAAGAGGTATTTACGGAGGGTAGTATTATTTCGGCTTTTAGAAGGCCTAAAAATCTTAAGGATATTCTGGCGCCTTCTAAACTCAAGCGTGGTGATACGGAAGTCAATAATCAAGGGAGTGAACAAGGTTGCTTTAGGTGTAGCAAAAAATGCGATTTATGTAATAACTTTTTCGCAGAGTCCAATTTTTTTTGTCAGCTCCGTAACCGTAAGGAAATACAAAATTCGCCAACATCTTTCTTGTACGTCTTGCAATACAATATATTTAGCAACTTGCCGTAAATTTAATCTCCAATATGTTGGATCTTGTACTACTACTTGTACTACAGAGTTTAAAGTACGTTTTCGTAATCATAAATCCAGTATGAGAAACTATTATTATTATTATTATTATTATTATTATATTAAACTATTATTATTATAATACATACACATTAGACGGAACAATGATAGATTTTACAAAAAGTTAAGAACAGGGTGGTAACTTAACAATATTGAACGGCACAGTGGTGTAGTGGTTAGCGCTGTCGCCTCACAGCAAGAAGGTCCAGGTTCGAACCCCGTGGCCGGCGAGGGCCTTTCTGTGCAGAGTTTGCATGTTCTCCCCGTGTCCGCGTGGGTTTCCTCCAGGTTTCCTCCAGGTTTCCCCCACAGTCCAAAGACGTGCAGGTTAGGTTAACTGGTGACTCTAAATTGACCGTAGGTGTGAATGTGAGTGTGAATGGTTGTCTGTGTCTATGTGTCAGCCCTGTGATGACCTGGTGACTTGTCCAGGGTGTACCCCGCCTTTCGCCCGTAGTCAGCTGGGATAGGCTCCAGCTTGCCTGCGACCCTGTAGAACAGGATAAAGCGGCTAGAGATGATGAGATGAGATGAGAAACAACAAAAAAACATGCGAAGTAGCCAAACATTTTAATCAGTCTCCCTATAATTTGAATGATTTTGAATTAATTTGTATAAAAACAATAGTTAACGCTGCTGAAGATAGTTTAGACAACGTGCTTCTAAATAGGGAAGCATACTGGATGTCTCAATTGTTTACTTTAGCGCCTTATGGGTTAAATAAGCGAAAAGAATATAAATCTAAAAATCGCATTCTTTTTAATAATATTTAATTATTAAATTTTGTAATTAATAGTTTATTTTTGTCTTTTATTTTGAAGTGTATAGAATTCACAATTTTGTATATATAAGACCACGCCCATAGCACTATGTATTTTTTAATGACACTGAAGAAGGCCGAAACGTTTGTCGAGATAAAATTTTTAATAATGTTCAAAAGTTGGGTGTCGCAGTGGAATTTTTCTATTCTACATTTTATATATATACACACAGATCAAAAAATCTTGTGTTTGTCAAATATAACTTGATTTGTGTTTGCTTGCTATGATTATTACCAGTATCAGCATCTCCGCTCCTATGATACCGGTATATCGTCCCACCCCGAACACGCTCACGTGAAATTTAGAAGAAAATAAAAAAAATTGTAAGTGTGACGGAAACACTGACCGAGACGGGTTAAATGAAGTAGGTTTCACCCTGGGCTACACCACTCCTGGTGTGTTTTTGGTGGGGAATAGGGGGTTGGGCTAATGTACAAAGAGCTATCAGAGAAACGAAGGGGAAGATGAGCAGAATGACCCCAGAGAGGTTCTGTAGCACTGCCCTAATCAATTACTCCCATGGTAACACTGATGCACAGTAATTACCAAAAGCCCTCAGCCCAACATTCTCCAGTTGTTCATTTACATGCAAATGATCAGCCAATCGCAGTCCACGCTGGATAGATGAGGAGCGAGAGGACTTGTCTTCATGTCCAGGCTTTTAGATAGCTCTATCCCTCCAACCAGCTCTTTACTGAATTGTGATCACAGATAGAGTAGAAAGAGAAGAGAATGGAAAAAAGCAGAGGCATTAAAAATGATGCATATTAAAGGAGACTTCCACTACCAGTTTCTTAAAGTGAGAAAAAAAAAATCAGAAAGCTGTTCATGCATAACTTGCTTATAATGGTAGCCCTGAGGCTACCATTATAAGCAATTTATGCATGAACAGCTTTCTGATTTTATTCAGCAGATGCTGAATAAATGTATTTATTCTATCCACATTCACTGGATGTGAGCAATTGCGCGCTCTGATTGGCTACTCTACTACTAGGATATCAGCTCATATACCGTGAGTAGAGAAAAACAAAATGGCAGAGTGTGTTGCTGAACCAACTGAGGACGAAATAAAAACAGTACTCAAAAACAATACTCAAAAACAAAACCCCCAAAAATAAAAAAAAAAAGCAACAAAGTATGGAATGAAAGTATTTGATGGTAAGAATGTATCTTTTTTTTATTTTTCAAGAATTATTATTATAGTATTTTTTCACAAACTGCTCGTCATTTCACTGGTTTGTTTGCATTCTTCATTTTTAAGCATTAAAATTTGTTGAAATTTTTTATTTTTTTAACACTGGTTCAAAAGCTCAAAGAAGTTTGAAAATTACAGAACTGAAATGTCCAAGGAAGAATTAAATAAACGACTAAAGCTATTCTATACCTCGGCACGACAGCAAGACGGCACTTTCTACAAAAAACAACACAAGTCAATTCGTGCAGCCATCGATAGGTTTTCAAGAAGTCCGCCTTGACGAAAATGATTTTGTCGGACTTTTTGTATAAAGTTTTTATTTATCAAATTTGCTAAAAATAAAAAGGCTCCGTTTCTTAAAATCCAGTGAATGTGGATAGAATAAAACAGTTATTCCACTTAGTCTCGTCATACATGGCTTATAGCTGCATGCCTTGTCAGCTATCAGCTCATATGACTCAATTTTGTGGAATAACTGTTAAATATATATACACAGGACTGTGCAAATGTCTTATGCACCCTTTTTTTCCATCCAAACTTTGTTATAGATTTCTGTTTTATGACTTCTACATTATCGAGTTGGTACAAAAACATTTTCGAGTTCCAAACGTTCATGTTTTTCCAGCACAAAATTAAATGTTACAGGAAAAAAAATGTTTCTATCTGAGCAGCATTATTACATAAGAGAGCACTTTTCAGGTTGAAAAAGAAAACATAATGAAGGCTGCTGGGTTTTGGTGCAAAATGAAGAAGCGAGTGTGACAGTCAAAGTGTCCAGAAAAACTGTGGCTGGTTCTGGAAGATGCTCAGTAAAACCTACAGCTCATTTCCTTATAAAACTGCACTCGTTGGACCTGAGACGACTATTTTTTTACTTTTTTTTTTTTAAAGCAAAGGGTTGTCTCACACCAAATATTGACTTTGTTTCATTTATTATGGCTTACTGATTACTGTTTATCTCATCTCGTCGTCTTCTGCTTATCCAGGGCCGGGTCGTGGAGGCAGCAGTCTGAGCATGGAAGCCCAAACTTCCCTTTCCCCAGACACCTCGGCCAGCTCCTCTGGAAGAACACCGAGGCGTTCCCAGGCCAGCCGAGAGACATAGTCCCTCCAGCGTGTCCTGGGTCTTCCCTGGGGCCTCCTCCCGGGGGGACATGCCTGGAACACCTCCCCAGGGAGGCGTCCAGGAGGCATCCGAAAGGGATGCCCGAGCCACCTCAGCTGATTCCTCTCGATGTGGAGGAGCAGCGGCTCTACTCCGAGCTCCTCCCGAGTGACTGTGCTTCTCACCCCATCTCTAAGGGAGCGCCCAGCCACCCTGTGAAGGAAACTCATTTCGGCCGCTTGTATCCGCGATCTTGTTCTTTCGGTCAATACCCAAAGCTCATGACCATAGGTGAGAGTCGGAACGTAGATCGACCGGTAAATCGAGAGCTTCGCCTTTTGGCTCAGCTCCTTCTTCACCACGACGGACTGGTAAAGCGACTGCATCATTGCGGAGGCCGCACCGATCCGCCTGTCAATCTCACGCTCTATCCTTCCCTCACTCGTGAACAAGATCCCGAGATACTTAAACTCCTCCACTTGAGGCAGGACTTCTCCACCTGGAGAGGGCAAGCCACCCTTTTCCGGTCGAGAACCATGGCCTCTGACTTGGAGGTGCTGATTCTCATCCCAGCCGCTTCACACTCGACTGCAAACCGCCCCAGTGCATGCTGAAGGTCCTGGTTTGAAGAAGCCAAAAGGACATCATCATCTGTGAAAAGCAGAGATGAAATCCTGTGGTTCCCAAACAGGATTCCTTCCGGCCCCTGGCTGCACCTAGAAATTCTGTCCATAAAGATTATGAACAGAACCGGTGACAAAGGGCAGCCCTGCCAGAGTCCAACATGCACTGGGAACAGGTCTGACTTACTGCTGGCAATTCGAACCAGACTCCTGCTCCGTTCGTGCAGGGACCGGACAGCCCTTAGCAAAGAGCCCCGAACCCCATACTCCCGAAGCACCCCCCACAGAATACCACGAGGGACACGGTCGAATGCCTTCTCCAAATCCACAAAGCACATTTGGACTGGTTGGGCAAACTCCCATGAACCCTCGAGCACCCTATGAAGGGTATAGAGCTGGTCCAGTGTTCCGCGACCAGGACGAAAACCGCATTGTTCCTCCTGGATCCGAGGTTCGACTATTGGCCGAATTCTCCTCTCCAGTACCCTGGAGTAAGCCTTCCCTGGGAGGCTGAGAAGTGTGATTCCCCTATAATTGAAGCACACTCTCCAGTCCCCTTTCTTAAAAAGAGGGACCACCACCCCAGTCTGCCACTCCAGAGGCACTGTCCCCGACCGCCACACAATGTTGCAGAGGCGTGTCAGCCAAGACAGTCCCACAGCATCCAGAGACTTGAGATACTCAGAGCGGATCTCATCCACCCCCGGTGCCTTGCCACCGAGGAGCTTGCTAACCACCTCAGTGACTTCGGCTTGAGTAATGGACGAGTCCACCTCTGAGTCATCAGCCTCCGCTTCCTCAATGGAAGACGTGACAGTGGGATTGAGGAGATCCTTGAAGTATTCCTTCCACCGCCCAACAATGTCCCCAGTCGAGGTCAACAGCTCCCCACCCGCACTGTAAACAGTGTTGGCAGAGTACTGCTTCCCCCTCCTGAGGCACCGGACGGTTTGCCAGAATTTCTTCGAGGCCAACCGATAGTCCTCCTCCATGGCCTCACCGAACTCCTCCCAGTTCTGAGTTTTTGCCTCCACAACTGCCTGAGCTGCAGCACGTCTGGCCTGCTGATACCCATCAGCTGCCTCAGGAGTCCCGGAGGCCAACATGGCCCGATAGGACTCCTTCTTCAGCTTGACGGCATCCCTTACTTCCGGTGTCCACCACCGGGTTCGGGGATTGCCGCCACGACAGGCACCGGAGACCTTGCGGCCACAGCTCTGAACAGCCGCGTCAACAATGGAGGCAGAGAACATGTTCCACTCAGACTCAATGCCCCCCGCCTCCATCGGAAGCTGGGAGAAGCTCTCCCGGAGGTGGGAGTTAAAGACCTCCCCGACAGAGTGCTCGGCCAGACGTTCCCAGCAGACCCTCACCATACGTTTGGGCCTGCCAGGTCTGTCCGGCTTCCTCCTCCGCCAGCGGATCCAACTCACCACCAGGTGGTGATCAGTTGACAGCTCAGCCCCTCTCTTCACCCAAGTGTCCAAGACATAGGGCCGGAGATCCAATGAAACGACAACAAAGTTGATCATCGACCTCCAACCTAAGGTGTCCTGGTGCCACGTGCACTTATGGACACCCCTATGCTCGAACATGGTGTTCGTTATGGACAAACCGTGACTAGCACAGAAGTCCAATAACAAAACACCACTCGGGTTCAGATTGGGGAGGCCGTTCCTCCCAATCACGCCCCTCCAGGTGTCACTGTCGTTGCCCACGTGAGCGTTGAAGTCCCCCAGTAGAACAATGGAGTCCCCAGTCTGAGCACCTCTCAGTACCTCTCCCAGGGACTCCAAGAAGGCTGGATACTCTATACTACTATTCGGCCCGTAGGCACAAACTAGAGGTCTGCGCGGGACAGAATTTTCAGTCCCGCGCCCGCCCGCTCCCGCAAAGAATTATGATTTTCAGTCCCGCTCCTGCCCGCGCCTGCCATATTTTGTCCCACTCCCGCCCGCAAATCCCGTATGATGCAGACGTTCGCGTTATTTCTCATGAAAGTTCTTGTCATTGACTTGGGGAATTAAACATGCTGAGCTTAGCTGAGCTCTCCACAGACCGATCCTTCATTTATTGTAAGTTTATTGTTTAGACTCACATTCTGCTGACACATTCCAAGTTGAGCGCCGCATGCGCTCATGATTGACAGCTCTCGCTTTGATTGACAGCTCTTGCTTTGTGCACTCGCACTTCCGAATCTGTGGCGTTATGATTCCAACCGCGATTTCATTCTCCTCTCATATGAAGTGCTGCGCAACCACAACCAGCTCCTCAGATTATACACTGTCTATTTCTAGCTTTAAATTGAACAATCTGTGCGATACAGTCCTTTTTAATACTAGTTAATACTTTTGAATACTTTTTAAAATACTTTTTAATACTTTTTAATACTTAGGACTAATACTCGACTTTTTAACGGTAAATGTACCTCTTTTTAAAGCAGCACTTACTTCTGAAGCACTGTGAGCTTCACTAGAGGAGCTCTGCTCTTCTGCCATGATCGGAGATCTCAAACACGGAAGAGCGGAAAGGAATCGGAAACGTACGCGAGATTAGACCACATCCGCAAATTTAGGCATCTTAAAATGTTTTTATTAATGCCAAATAAAATATCCAGCACAAATTATGTCTGATAGACATAAATTAATAATTTATAAATTTTATTTTAAACACGTTTTTAGTTAGCGGGACTGCAGCTTATCACCTCTCCCGCCCGCATTGTACACTCCCCCTCCCGCCCGCGCCCTCAATGAGCTTTCAAAATTTGTCCCGCGCCGCACTGCTTTGCGTCGGGTCCCGCGGGACTCCCGCGGGAGTGCAGGGCTCTAGCACAAACAACAGCAAGAGCCCTCTCCCCGATCCTAAGGCGCAGAGAGGCGACCCTCTCATTCACTGGGGTAAACTCCAACACATGGCGGCTGAGCTGGGGAGCTATAAGCAAGCCCACACCAGCCTGCTGCCGTTCACCATGGGCGACTCCAGAGAAGTGGGGAGTCCAGCCCCTCTCGAGGAGCTGGGTTCCGGAGCCCAAGCTGTGTGTGGAGGTGAGCCCGACTATCTCTAGCTGGTACCTCTCAACCTCCCGCACAAGCTCAGGCTCTTTTCCCCCCAGCAAAGTGACATTCCATGTCCCAACAGCTAGCCGCTGTGTCTGGGGATCAGGTTGTCAAGGCCCCTGCCTTCGACGGCCGCCCAATCCACACTGCACCAGCCCCCTACGGCTACCTCTGTGGGTGGTGAACCCACAGGAGGTCGGGCCCACATCACCGCTTCGGGCTGAGCCCGGCCGGGCCCTGTGGGCAAAGGCCCGGCCACCAAGTGCTCGCATATGAGCCCCAACCCCGGGCCTGGCTCCAGGGTGGGGCCCTGGCTGCGCCATACCGGGCGACGGCACAGTCCTTGATAGATTGTTATCCATAAGGGGTTTTGGTGAACTGCTCTTAGTCTGGCCTGTCACCTAGGACCTGTCTGCCTTGGGCAGGGGTGCAGATACATTTTTGAACTAGGGGGGACAAAGCTGCCAGCAAACCAACCCCAACCCCACCCCCAACATGTGTTGTGCAAGGAATATACTCTGATGCCCTCAGGGCGGCGACATTACTCAGCTAAGACCAAAAAAACATCACTGCTTCATCCCTGCAACCGTTAGCTTAGGCCTACTAATAAATAAAGAGTAGGAATAGAGCACACCTGTGATGTCTGCTGGGCTACGTGTGTGTGTATAAAGTGTAAACCAGTGCATCATGACTTTCTAACTATGCCTGTGTGTTGCGTGAGCGGCAGTCAGTCAAGAACTCTTCGCAAAGTTTCCTTATGAAACAATATGTTCGCTGAAATTATGGCAGGGAACGCCAGATTAAACATTAAAACTGCCTTCTGAGCACTGTATCTACAGGCTACCACCGAAAGAAGGAGGCTACCAGAAAGGCATCTCTACTCCATACGATTTTACTTTCACTACGACATTACTTTGAACAGACTATCAAAAAATTGCAAGGTGATATGATAAAGTAAGGCACAGTTTACTTACAGTCGTTGTTTTTTGAAAAAACGATGCAATTGTTTTCTGCCTTTTCGGTTTGGCAACATCATGCCGTGTTGGGGTCCTGAACTAGGAGCTGTCCCCGATATGCCTGTCAAACTTGTTGTGGGTAACCATAGCAACCAAGCTCGAGCTCGCAACCTGTGCAGTCTGCGCAGCTCAACCAACCGAATATCAGTCTTTGTTTTATGTGAGTTGTTGCAACTATGTATGTACTGCTGTGCACCTCAATAAACCGAATGGTAATTAGTCTTTTGATTTTTCCGTGAGGTTTGCCTTATGCAAAGAAAGACAGCATAGACGTTTTTTCCTCCCTATAAGTGGGGGGGACCGAACGAGGTGAATTTAAATCTGGGTGGGACGAATCCCACCCGTCCCACCCTCTATCTCCGCCCGTGGCCTTGGGAGACCCTAACAGGGGCGTAATGCCCCCGACAACATAGCTCCTAGGATCATATAGGTGGCAGTTCTAGGAGGGGGATTACTGTTTGTAGTATTTTTAAAATTTATTTATTTATTTTAATGTTGAACCATTTAATTTCATTATTTTTAAGCCATTTTTATTCGACAGCATTTCTTTTCATGTGCCTAAGACTTTCTCACAGGACCGTATTCTTGTATACAACTCGACATCAATCGAGAAAAACACTCGCTCACACTTTCCAGAAGGTTTATCATATTGATCATATCCAGTCAGACCCACACAGCTACGTTGGTATCACTTCCTTACCTTTAATAACACTGATTAAACAGTGCTTTATAAAAATGTTCAACAATTCAACAACTGCCCTCAGACTCCCATTCCATGTTAATTTAGTCTAAACAGGTTTTCCGTTCTTCAATATAGGGAAAGGCATCAGTTTCTTGTTTGTCGTAATCACATACACATTGCACATGTTTTCGGTTGAGGTTAAGTCGGAAAATGCTGACGTATTCCTTTAATATTGGGCTCAGGCAAAACATGAGGAGTAACATGCTGAAGTCGTGCTGTTGTATGTAATAGAAAACAATAAACGACTGGGGCGGGGTGATGTGATGTGGCCCCACCTGACGTGAAGCCGGGTTACAGTTTTGACTGATTGATTGCTTGCTTTATTCCGAACAGTAAAGAAGATATAAAAACAAACAAAAAATAAAAAATGCAATCATCAAAACATCGTCATAAACAGAATAGCGTAGCCACAAGGCAATAACATAATAATGTTCGGAAAGGATTAGGAAGAAGTAAATAACTTATCAAATCCTAACCCTCTATACCACCGATAATCAAACGTCACTTTCCACCATAATAAACTATATATACAAAAAAAAAGCAAAATCAACAAAAAAAAAAAAAAAAAAACATACCAGCATACCAAGACATACCAACATGGTATAATATCGCCCAAATCAAATCATATATATATACAAATACTTATGCTATGCATATATACACACATACAATACATGTATACAGTACATACATATACACATACCTATAACTATACACATCCATACGTACACAGACACCCATATCATAATTATGCATATTGTGCTTATATATTATATACAATTATGCATGATAGATAGATAGATAGATAGATAGATAGATAGATAGATAGATAGATAGACACAAATACTCACTTTTTATATAATATATCCGTATGTACCCATACCCACATATATACACTTGTATTATCAATAGCATGTTATTGTAATTCCTCCTCCCTATACCTCATAAAGATCTGTTCCTTATACCTTTTTTTGAAGTGGTTTATAGTTGGACATTTCATGAGCTCCACATTCAAACTGTTCCATAGCTTTACTCCACAAATAGAGATACTGAACATTTTTAACGTTGTCCTAGCACTGCGAATTTTAAATTTCAATTTCCCCCTAAAATTATAGCCCCCCTCTCTATCCGAGAACAGTTACAACCCTGAAGTTGATTATTTTAAAGTAACAACACATTCCAAAGTGTTTTATTCCTCTTATAGAACAGAAATTTGCCAGTCATTGAGATGTTTTTATTAATTACGGAATAACAGAGGGGAGCCATCAGGGCCTTCTCGGTCTTTCAGAGAAGACCCAAACATATCAACATCTCATCTCATTATCTCTAGCCGCTTTATCCTGTTCTACAGGGTCGCAGGCAAGCTGGAGCCTATCCCAGCTGACTACGGGTGAAAGGCGGGGTACACCCTGGACAAGTCGCCAGGTCATCACAGGGCTGACACATAGACACACAATCATTCACACTCACATTCACACCTACGGTCAATTTAGAGTCACCAGTTAACCTAACGTGCATGTCTTTGGACTGTGGGGGAAACCGGAGCACCCGGTGGAAACCCACGCGGACACGGGGAGAACATGCAAACTCCACACAGAAAGGCCCTCGCCAGCCACGGGGCTTGAACCCAGACCTTCTTGCTGTGAGGCCACAGCGCTAACCACTACACCACCGTGCCGCCCACATATCAACATCTCATTCATCTCATCTCATTATCTCTAGCCGCTTTATCCTGTTCTACAGGGTCGCAGGCAAGCTGGAGCCTATCCCAGCTGACTACGGGCGAAAGGCGGGGTACACCCTGGACAAGTCGCCAGGTCATCGCAAGGCTGACACATAGACACAGACAACCACTCACATTCACACCTACGGTCAATTTAGAGTCACTAGTTAACCTAACCTGCATGTCTTTGGACTGTGGGGGAAACCGGAGCACCCGGAGGAAACCCACGCGGACACGGGGAGAACATGCAAACTCCGCACAGAAAGGCCCTCGCCGGCCACGGGGCTCAAACCCGGACCTTCTTGCTGTGAGGCGACAGCGCTAACCACTACACCACCGTGCCGCCCACATATCAACATGTTATGTTTAAATGTTATATTTAATTTCTTTCATTCTTTCATAATTTCATTATAATATTATTCTCTTCTAATTTGGCCTCATTTTCTGTCAAATTTGCCTTAGAAATGAAAGGGTTACTATCCTGAAAACATTAAAATTGAGGTATCTAATGAGGTTTTTTTTTTTTGGTGTGTGTGTGTGTGTGTGTGTGTGTGTGTGTGTGTAGGCTGAGGAGTTTAGAGTTGGCTCACTCATTGGTTAGGACTTCATTGCCGGGACATAAGGCCATGGCAGTGTATGTTTATGTAGGAAGTGACAGATAAATTAACAACCAGATTTTGATTTATAGTGGGAGGGACCAAAAATTTATCGCCCTCAGCCTTCTCGAAGGCCAACGCGAGCTTAACCGCGAGTAGGCACAGCAGTGAAGTCACCTTCCAGCCGGTGTAGCGTTCATTAGTAGTGTTAGCAAATGCTAATAAAGCAGTCAAGCCAGTGCTATCTATCAAAAGCAAGTAGCACAGGCTAACGACCAAGAAACTAAGATTTCTGTCTCCACGCTGCATGCTCGCTACAGTATTTTTCACTCCGACTTAAGTATTCATTTCTCTGTGTAATTTACTAAGTTACTTTTAAAATCAGCAGCTACACATAATGGAGCGACCTGGCAACCTGCCGCTAATCCCTCGCAAAATCCTTTGTCCAATTGCTTTTTTGGTGTGTCTGAAGTCCCAGCTCTAATAGTAATGGTTCACCACTGCAGAATAATGTTATACTTGTTTTATCCGTTTATAGTGATGTGTCGTGTTGCGGAACATCCCGTCCTGAAGACTTCTGGCTTTTACAAAGTGCTGACACTGGAGACTCCTTCAAAAATTGGTGTTTGAATGTGTTTAAATGTACCCAGCATCTTCCATGCAAACTTTGTGCAACTTGTTACTATAAAACGCTCCCATTGTCATTTTTAATCACGTTAGCATTCTCGTGTGGTTTTCAGTGCTGTGGAATTAAAGCCTTGTTTATCCTGGGCTCCTCACTTCCCGAATGTAGCTGATTGGGGAAAATAACCTTGGGATAAAAAGACTGTTGTCTTGTATCTGAAGCTCAAATGTGTGTACACACACACACACACCCAGCAGGCTGCTGTTCATAGGTCAGTGGCACCATGTCAGTGTGCCAGGCTTTGCCCCAGCACCCATCACTCGCACCCTCACCCCACCCCCACACCACCCAGCAGAGCCACATGTCAGCATCCAGCACTTTGTTGCAGTGTCTGATCAAAAGTGACTAGCCCTCGCTCCCTTTTTTCCCCCCTCTCTCTCCCTTTCTCCGCGGCGTGGCAGGAAGCTAATCGAGAGTGACGGCTTCCCGTGACTGCTCGCTTACGGAACAGGACTGCCGAAAGGGATGGAGGAATGAGTGGGAGGAGGGGAAAAAGAAGAGCACGTTGCTTTGATATCCTGTAGCGACGCTGCGGAGAATATTGTGTTTGGTTCTCGAGATGAAGCGATGAATAGAAACTGAAATAAAAACCTACAAGTAGCCATTGTACAGAATTGTTTATTCCAAAAAACAAAAAAGGGAAATTAGTCCTGTCCAAGTGTCAGGAATGGATTTTGTTTGTAATCCGAACCAGACCGAGGATGGTCACTGATTTTGGCCTCGGATAGAGACAGATGGGCTCCTGACTCGTGTGTGTGTGTGTGTGTGTACATGTACACACAGTCCAAGGCCAGCAGCTGTCCACAGAATACACAGCCATCAAGTGCACGCTAATTGAAGACAGAGTGTTCCTTGGAGTATTTCTCCAAGCCGTCCTTCAGGACACGTCATGCCATTAGTGTGAATAGTTCTGTCATATTCAAGTAGGGATGAAGAGCTTTACACAGCGAACCAATTAAATGAACCTCATGTGCTCTGTATTCAGAACGTGGTAAAAGTTAGCTAACAAGTTTGAAATGTTTTAAGGGACATGCTCCAGGCTGTCCATGTGAGATGAGTTTTCCAGACGTTTGTTTGTAAAAGGCGGCTGTGCTGATCGTGAGGCGGCTAGTTCGCACGGGATCAGAGATCAGTGCATACAAAACAAAAAGGTTGTTTACGTCATGTGTACAATGTGTATGTCTCAGTGTAGACAGATTGCTTTGTTCTAACCTTTATTATAAATACTTGGTGGAGAACTATCCTAAGGAAGTCATAACTATACAAATGCTGGCATCTTATCATTCCTATCTACAGGTCATTTAAACAACTCACTGAAAACTGTATCTTAAAAGTACCATAAAATACAGTTGACAAGTAAGTTGACACGTGAATCTTCCACATTCCATGTGCCCTTTTTTAAATTTATTTATTTATTTATTTAAAATAGCTCTTAGGTCTTAACTGACCCTGTGTGGAAGCTCCGCCCCTTTTCCCACACATTTCATATTAGTAATCTTTTGGCTAGTACTGTCGTCTCAACTCAATTCAATTACCCCACTTGAAAAATGCACTGATGTAATGTTTTTCATTTCCCATCAACGTAAGCAATGTTTTGAGGATGAAATAATGTGAAATAAAAATGCAATGTTTATGCGATCTTGAATGGGGATGTTGAAAGAACAACAGTTTCAAGATTCAAGATCGTTCTTCCTCTTCAGGTTTGGCAGGTCTACGGTTTATCTTGCATAAAAGACAGCATTAAAAACTCTGACTAATTTCAAACATCACTCAAGTCCCTGATTGCAAACACAGGCATTAGACATATAGGAATTAGGATTGGGTGATCGGACACAATAATATCAAGATCATGATAAACTGTCACAATGCACCTTTCTACATTACTGTGAGTGTCATTATATTTTTTGTTGTGAGTGTTAAAAGTAAACATGTAACAATTCGCCCAATTTCTGATTTGATTAAATTCAAGATATTTTTGAAAAAAAAAGAACTTATTTCCAAAACAAAGCAACATTTATTTTCCGATTCTTTCTCACAGGGGTGGTCAATTATTTTTTCCATGGGGCCACATGAGAAACAGAAAATTTTGTGGAGGGCCGGACCAAAAGACTGAACTAAATTCTGCATAATATTAATTGTATTTCTTTATATAAAGCAGTAAATAACATTGTTTTTACAAGCTGCTAAGACTGGTAAGAGTATGGAAGAAACGAGGTTGCCTTACAAAAAATGTCATTTATTCAATCAAATTTCCCAAAACAGTGGTTAACAAAATGTGAACGTTTGTACCTTTTTTTTTCAGTCACATTCACCCCAAAACACAATAAAGACATCACAATATTGTCTTTCTACTCCAAATATCAAGCAAAATACATCAGATTATAATAGTGATGCCCACATTTGTAGTCTAATCACATTTGGTGTTTTTCAGTTTTTTATTTGTTCAGTGAGAGAAATCTAGTCTCTGTTGGTCTTTAACGAGTGCATCAGAGTCAGGTTGAATGTCTGAGGTGGAGATGCGAAGCACAGCTGACAGATGATCATCAGTTGATTCGGTGTAGGAATCAGATCTATAGATCGGCTCGGGCTCCGGCGCCTGCTGGTGACGTCACACTATGTGATTGGCTGGACCGTTTGGAGGATGACGTACAAGTTTGTGGTTGGTCTGGACAAATTACGGAAGTAGTTATCGCGGGATTAGGTTTCGTGGGATTTCATATCATGTTCATGTCGCGCGCATTACGTTTTTGTTGAACACAACTTCAAAATAAAAGCAATGCACATTCAGTCCATGCATGAGGTAAAATTAGGAAATACGTTTATTTTGTAATTTCTAATAAACCTTACACGGGCCGGTCAGAATGAACCAAAGGGCCGGATGCGGCCCGCGGGCCGTAAAATGCCCAGGTCTGCTTTATCAACTTAAATATTGCTTTTGTTAAATAAAAAAAAATAATAATAATAATAATAAAATAAAAAACAAACAAACTTTTGATTCATTTTCTTAATAACCAACAATTATTTATCCACATTTATAAAGGCCGGAGTAAAATATAATAGCCTCTTAGCGAAAATATTCCTTTTATTAAAAAATGAAAACGTTAATAACAAATAGGCCTTTTCATAATAACCTTTTATGGCCATTTGTACCACCTGCATTTTCTTCTCTTCTTTAGCGTTCAGTAGTCTGTAAAAAAAAAAAAAAGAGCTCCTATTTCTTGTTAAATCTGCTTGTACAGTCAGCCACACAGCAGCTCTTTCACATTTTAGATCTGCTTTTGTGTGTGTGCACGCACATACGCACGTGCATGTTTTAGCAGAATTAGAGCTGTATTCTTGCTATTTAAATAATATTGGCTGGCGCTGAGTGTTATATCAGATATATTCAATTCAGTTGAACGAGTCGAAGACGAGTACCCGAATGGAATATATCATGAAAAAAAGCCAGCCAATTTTATTATTACTATTATATTACACACTGTCTTCATATCAGCATTCTTGAAGGCCAACACTAGCTTAACCGCGAATCAGCGCAGCAGTGAGGTCGCCTTCCAGCCGATGTAGTGTTCATCAGTATTGTTTGCGAATGATAATAAAACGTTCAAGCCAGTGCTATCTATCTAGAGCAAGTAGCACAGGCTAACTTGAATATTCTCATTGAATATTCGCATCAGCTCCGATGTGTGATGTCATGTTGTCTTGACAACCATGCAATATCGTAAACCATATTCAGCGCTCATTCTCCATTGGGTAGAGTGATGTAATACACGTAGGATAAGTGATATGTGAACATATCACATGCGATCAAGCCAAATGAATGAAACCCGCTAGAAGGGAATAGAACACGTTTTTATTCCATCAAATTTATTTAATTTATTTAATTTTTTCGCTGGCGGTGTGTTTGGAAACCTATATACTGTTTGTTGTAGACATCCTGAAATATCCCAATATATTTTTGTCATATCCCTAGCCCACCTCTAATTCGAGTACATATACAGGAAGTGTGATAATGTTCAAGCGAAACAGTTAACTGATGTTAATGTGTTGAAGTGCACCTTTCTCTCAAGAAGTGCATCTGAAAGGAAGCAAACCCGCCCTTACATGATGCTTATTCTATTCTCTTTCAGAGGGCACCCCGAAAACATCAGGCAGCTGCAGTCCAGCCCCTGAATCGCCGCTCAGCTCGGCTGAGGAGTCTGTGAAGAGCGGCGGCGAACCACTCGGCAGTACGCAGGCACCCGTTCCCGAGCCGTCCCCATCTGGAGAGCCAGGAGAGGGCACGCAGCCTGGTACCCCACTGCCTCTGACCAACCTCACACCCTCTGGCCTCAGCATACAGGAAATGGTGGCCATGTCACCAGAGCTCGACACCTACGCCATCACCAAGAAGGTCAAGGAGGTGCTCACTGACAATAACCTCGGTGAGTAAGAAGACCACGGGTTTGATCATCTTGAAGTGAGGTTTTAGTTTATTTTTTATTTTGTGCTGATAGGGGTAGTTTATAAGCTACTAGACACAAGGTGCACCTAATAATAATAGTAATAATAATAAACACTCATGTTTGTGTGACAATTTCAGCAAACTAGGTGTAAGAGACTATTCAAATCCATGGGAGCATTTGCATTTATTCATACGAGCACATTGTTTTTGAAAAGCTCTCGATGAGAACCAGATTCTCTCTCACACAACCTTGTTGTAGTTAAATATGCAGCACGCGACAATCATGATGCAGTACACGGTCGCAAAATCAACAAGCATCCCAAGTGTAAATTGCTCTTATAGATGTCGATGGGTGTATACTTACATTTTTGCATAGAGAACTCCAAAGATTTGCATCTCATTTGCGTTTGAACAAGGGTGTGTGAGGCATCTGCATGACACTGCTGTGTTTGTTCAGTCAGTTGTCTCTCCATGTCTGAGACGTAGTGTTTACTTTGCTAACATGAACGTATACTCAAGTTAGTGGACGGGATGTTTAGCTTTTGAACAGAAAAATTCAATCAGACATTTGCGTGTGCTGTGTAGTCTGACCTTTAGCGGAGACGCCGTCACGTTTTTGGTCTTCTCTTGTATCATGTCTGCGGTGCCAAGTTACCAAGGGCTGTCTGGAGATCTGGATAGCTATGTACCTGTCTGCTAAGGGATTTGTAGGCAGGTTATATTTCAGAGAGTTATTTAAAGAGCTACAGTTTAGCACCTTGAGAGACTGTCTTACATTTTATTTGTAGTTAATACTTTTAATAAGGGTTGTTTTACAATCAGGGTACAAAGTTTGTGTCACAGGGGTCCAAAATTCAAATTGATTCAAACTGGTTCTTGTACCAGTTTTTAAGTGAAGGACAAGTTAAAGAACAGATTTCAGGTAATTTTTTGACATATGTGTATGGTAGTTTTGTGTAATCTGCGATAAGATAAAGAAGATTAAGTGTAGCTTTAAGCAGGGCTGGGAGAAACAAATGAAGTGATTCTTGGAGAGGACTTTTTTTTTTTTGACAATTCAGAATCCACTACTTCCATAGTGCGTTTAAATATAAGGCTGTAAGCATTGTGTTAGTTGTCTCTAATATTTATGTCCCAATATCTTGACCACATTTTAGGATGAAAATAATCATTTTAGATATGTTATTTTATATTGACAAATTAGCTGTCTCTGAGAGGACATTTTTTTTTTTTTTTTTTTGACACAATTACATACTAATTTGATCAAAATAGTCTGAAAACTTACTGGCATTCAACATTAAAACTTAACTATGTTTCCAATGATATGGAACCAAATATTTGTTTTATGGTATAAAGAGGCGGCACGGTGGTGTAGTGGTTAGCACTGTCGCCTCACAGCAAGAAGGTCCGGGTTCGAGCCCCGTGGCCGGCGAGGGCCTTTCTGTGTGGAGTTTGCATGTTCTCCCCGTGTCCGCGTGGGTTTCCTCTGGAGCCCCTTTTCCACCAAAGCAGTTCCAGGGCTGGTTCGGGGTCAGTGCTTAGTTTGGAACTGGGTTTTCTGTTTCCACTGACAAAGAACTGGCTCTGGGGCCAGAAAAAACGGTTCCAGGCTAGCACCAACTCTCTGCTGGGCCAGAGGAAAGAACTGCTTACGTCAGCGGGGGGCGGAGTTGTTAAGACCAACAACAATAACAAGACCGCGAAAGATCGCCATTTTTAAGCGATGAGAAGCAGCAGCTGTACAAACGCGAAGTCATCCATTATTATTATTGTTGTTGTTGCTGCTGCTGCTTCTTCTGTGTTTTTGCTTCGATATTCGCGCCAAGGTTTATGCAAACGTAGCGACATAACTGACGTATACAACAACATAACTGACATATACAGCGACGTAATGACGTGGCTTCCCTTAGCACCGCGAGCTTTGGAAAAGCAAACTGGTTCTCAGCTGGCTCGCAAGTTGAACGAGTTGTGAACCAGCACTGGCCCCGAACCAGCCCTGGAACTGATTTGGTGGAAAAGGAGTATGGGTGCTCCGGTTTCCCCCACAGTCCAAAGACATGCAGGTTAGGTTAACTGGTGACTCTAAATTGACCGTAGGTGTGAATGTGAGTGTGAATGGTTGTCTGTGTCTGTGTCAGCCCTGTGATGACCTGGCGACTTGTCCAGGGTGTACCCCGCCTTTCGCCCGTAGTCAGCTGGGATAGGCTCCAGCTTGCCTGCGACCCTGTAGAAGGATAAAGCGGCTAGAGATAATGAGATGAGATGGTATAAAGAATGATTTAACTGCATCCCTTCTGGAGCTACCTGTGGTCAAAAAAGCACTTTCTAAATGACACGAGTAATTTTGCTAAATATGACATATATTGCCATATGTTCACCAAAAATAACGTTATCACCAATTTTTTTTTTTGCCTGGTAAATAGAGCTATCACAGGGCTACAATAAACAACCAAGTTTATTTAGTCAAGCCTTTTGATATTGAAGATAAGTGTTAAATGTGATTTTTAGCTTGCGTACCCTGATTGTAAAACAAGTCCTAATTAAAATTAGCAATGAAAGCACAGAAGTGAGAAAGAAAATTGGTGGTTTTATGACTCTACTGAGCAAACACAGTCAGCCAAATGTCAGCAAGGTAAAGAGGAGATTGGAGAGAACAGCAAGCAAGAGGTCAATGGTGAGTTTCAGAATGATGCTACCACCACCATGCTTCACTGAGAACCTTTTTCAGCATATTTAGCAATTATGTTAATCAATATATTTAACAGTTGTTCCACGAAATCAAGTCGTATATGAGCTGATAGCTGACGAGGTGTGTAGCACCGACAAGATTGAGTGTAATAACTGTTTTATTATATCCACATTCACTGGATTTTGAAAAACAGAGCAATTTTTTTTTAATTTGATAAATAAAAACTTTATACAAAATGTCCAACAAAAACATTTCCAGTTAGGCTGACTTCTTAAAAACCTATCGATGTCTGCACAAATTGACTTCAGTGTAGTTGTTTTTTGTATAAAGTGTCGTCTTGCTGTCGTGCCAAGATACAGAAAAGCTTTAGACATTTAATTTTTCCTAGACCATTTCAGTAATGTAATTTTCAAAGTTCTTTGAGCTTTTGAACCAGTCTAAAAAAAAATTCAACAAATTTTAATGCTTAAAGGTAGACTGCCTTTCAGATTTTTCAAGTTTAGGTCATAAAAAGAATTCTCCCTGACACCCAATTGTTTTTGTTTAGTGGACTGAAAGCTACTGAATTCGAATCACAGACTTCCAATTTTATTAGGTTTTTTTGTTTGTTTTGGGTTTTTTTTGTTTTTTAATAGAACAATTAATGAATTTAGGGCCACATGACCCTAAATTCTCCACTATTTTTTTTTTCCTGCTTCACCATAACCCAATTCAAGATACTGCGCCATGCATCACATGGTGGGCTTTCCCCGTTCACACAAGGCATTATGGGATACAAATTTGAAACAGCAGAGAAAAATGGAGGATGTGAGTGTGCGAATGAAACATGAAAGACCAACTACAGTAACAGAAACCGAGAAGAAAAGACGTTATGTTGCGAAAGAAAGGAAACGCAAGACCAAACTAATAAATATTGGCCGTCAGTGAGCACCTCGGTGTGATCAGCTGTTCGTTTAGTGACAGAATGATGTAACTGTCAGTGCACGGTCAAAGGTAAACCTGCACATGCGCACACAGACTTCCTCTGTCTGCCTGACTGTGCGAAACGAGTGATTTCATGCACATTATTTGCTTTAATCCCCTCAAATGAAATAACTTCCCAGCCACAGAACAGCCTGATATTTTGTGAGATATTACAGAAATAAACATATATCACAACGACCAAATTTCAGAGGGAACTAAATTTCACCGATTTTATGAAATCTAAAGGTCGTCTAGCTTTAAAAATGAAGAATGTTAACAAACCGGTGAAATGACAGTCGCAATTTGTGAAAAAAGCTATAATAATAATTATTATTGAAAAATTTAAAAAGATACGTTCTTACCATCAAATACTTTTTTATTCCATATTTTGTTGCTTTTTTTTTTTGTATTTTTTGGGGGGGGGGGTTTCGAGGAGAGTTTTTATTTCGTCCTCGGTTGGTTCAGCAACACGCTCCACCATTTTGTATTTCTCTACTCACAGTACTCCTAGTCGTAGAGTAGCCAATCAGAGTACACGATTGTTTATATCCAGTGAATCTCATTCATCTCATCTCATTATCTCTAGCCGCTTTATCCTTCTACAGGGTCGCAGGCAAGCTGGAGCCTATCTGGAGCCAGCTGACTATGGGCGAAAGGCGGGGTACACCCTGGACAAGTCGCCAGGTCATCACAGGGCTGACACATAGACACAGACAACCATTCACATTCACACCTACGGTCAATTTAGAGTCACCAGTTAACCTAACCTGCATGTCTTTGGACTGTGGGGGAAACCGGAGCACCCGGAGGAAACCCACGCGGACACGGGGAGAACATGCAAACTCCGCACAGAAAGGCCCTCACCGGCCCCGGGGCTCGAACACAGGACCTTCTTGCTGTGAGGCGACAGCGCTAACCACTACACCACCATGCTGCCTATCCAGTGAATGTGCATAGAATAATAATATGATATACTGCATTAATTATTAAGCCCTGAAACTAACTTGTCAATCACAGAAGTTTGATAAAATAAAAGAAAGAAGAGAAAAATGAATTTGTGGGAGAGAGCTGGAAAGAAAGACAGGAAAAAGGGGAGAGAGGGAATCATAGAGTTTCTGTGACAAAAACAGAGAACAGATAGAAAAAAGGGACAGACAGCTGACAACATGAGGAAGTAATGAGGAGAAGGAACGAGTGTGTCAGTTTATTCCAATGAAAAAATCTTTATGTTCAAGGTTTTTAAAAATTACATGAAAAAAGTTTAAGTTTCTGGGAAGTTTGCTAACATTAATCTCTGTAATAATGTTTATATATATATATATATATATATATATATATATATATATACACACACACACACACACACACACATATATATATATATATATATATATATATATATATATATATATATATATATACACACACATGTATAAACCAAATTGTATCAAGTTACAGACATAGAAATGTTAATTTTCAAATGTTTCCACTTGCTGTTGCTCCAGCCCAGAGGTTTACAGCTGGACACCATTGGTGTTGCGTGTTGTGCGACGTGTACGCAGCAGGGAAGTGATCTCAGTAGGGTTGATTGAGTTAAAGTGAGTTCGCTTTTCCACTCGCCGAATTAGGGATGAAGTTATGTCTGCAGGTCGACTGCATTAAGGACAGATGAGCGAAGCCAGACACGCCTGTGAAGACGACTCTGTAATCAGCGCTGACCCTTAAGCACTAAAAGAGGACTCGAAATTGTAGTTTTGTTCCCAGAAGCGTTAAGGTTTTCCATGTGCCAGACCCCAGATAGGTGTTTTCATAACAGCGTGGTTATGATAAAGAGTAGGAGGAAAGTGGAGTGCTTATGTCAAGAGTATGGCTGGCCTACTTTTCTCATTACAAGTGCTGTTCTGCCTCACATGACTCTCTTCAAACATGTCTGTAGTGTTTCTGGCAGAACGGAAACAAAATGTATTTTTGTCCAGTTTGTGTTTTTGAACGGTGCTGTGGATTTGCAGGGATAATTGTCTGCTTAAATCGTATGCCTGTTATTATTATTGTAGGATAAAACCTAAACCTGGAACCTGAGCCTCATATGAAATGTTTAAGCACTCCTTAGGAAAAGGAAGAACGACGACTATTGATAGATTTCACTGAAATGCTGTGTGTGTGTGTGTGTGTGTGAGATGCAGGTCAGCGTTTGTTCGGTGAGACCATCCTGGGATTGACTCAAGGCTCGGTCTCGGACCTGCTGGCCCGGCCCAAACCCTGGCACAAGCTGAGCCTGAAGGGCCGTGAGCCATTCGTACGCATGCAGCTGTGGCTCAGCGACCCGCGCAACGTGGACAAGCTCATGGACATGAAGCGCATGGAGAAGAAAGGTAGGAGAGAGCTGGAGTGTCCTGAAGAGGGTGGGTGTGTACCAAATTAAAGGCCAACTAAGATGACAATTACCCTACCTGTTTTTCTTATTTTAAATAAACAAATAGTGGTTTTCAACCACTTATGAGCCCATTTTCTGACTGTTTATGATAGTAAACGACTTTAGTTAGCCAATTATTTTCGCATATTTTACACGCTGTCGCTGCTCAGTTGATGATCGGAAATGTTCGTAAGCTCCCGACAGGTGACATCACTCATAGTACACACCGCCATAATTGAGAGAAGTGAGAACAGTGAGGATCGTTTGCGTTCGTATTTTTTAAGATTATTTGAGGTAATAGTTGGATCCAGGTGTGTGGGAGGATGCAATAATGGCAGAAGTGAAAAAACTAGCCTGCATCAATTCCCAAAGGACAAAAACGTAAGAAGGCAATGGATAGGGACAGACCTCTCACGGGCTGACTGGAACGGTCCTTCGGGTGCAAAAACAGCACATTCGTAGCTCGTGTGCCCAGAACATTTTGAAGAAATTTGTTTCACTCAAACAACTCAGATGCACCGGGCATTAGGAATATTGTACAAGCCAGCGTTGAATCCAGATGCAGTTCCCACAATCTTCAGCCAAAAAGCAGACAAGACAAATGAGACAGCACAGTCAGTAGTCCACAAAAGAGAAGTTCAAAGGGTAAGAAAACACTTTTTATGGCTTCCCTAACTTTTTATTCAGCATGATACGTTTTATTAAGCAGATACATTATTTTGAGTTCCTTTGGGCGTAAGCGTAATAATTGCTGATGCAGCTAAGCAGCTTGATGTTTGTTGTATGATGGGTGTCTTGCTTTGATTTAGTGTTGTCAAAAAAGCCTCAGTAATGACGAACTAAAACAACTCTATATATTGTCCATTTTGTCAAATATGGCCATGTACTGTAAGTGACGTCACACCTTATGGAAACCATTTGGAAAGCAGCTTGGGTGTGTCCGGCAATATCTCCGTTTTTTTCCGTACAAGTGTGATATGGCGCGTAGTTTCAGCCTTGTTTTACAGGGAGAGTTCAGGTTTGTCCGTAAGTCAGGGTTGCATCTCATTAGTACACTATTTCAGATGTATAGTGAAAAAATCGACATTGTTACCTTAGTAGACCTTTAAATGTTGTATATGAATACACTTGCTCCTAGAAAAGCTCCGGGATTTGTTTGAGAAAATACCAAAACGCAGCATGATCAAGTTTTCTTACCTTTCAAAATAATTAATAGTATCAATCAGGGTATGTTGTTTCCTGGGAAACATCATGAAATCCATTTTTTGAAAAAAAGAAAAAATATGGCACAACTGCGAAAGAGAGAGAAAGGAGAGAAAGATTTCCACCAAAAGTCAGTAGGGTAAAGCAATCCACGAGGACAAGGATGAATCTGAACGTGATGCTACCACCACCGTGTTTCATTGTTTGTATGGATTGTATTGGTGGATTGCAGTGTTGGGTTTCTGCCAAACATAGCACCGTTTGCTGAGGCCCAAAAGATCAAGTTTGGTCTCATCAGACCAAAAAAATGGATTTATAAGTTTATTCAGACTTTTTTTTTTTTTTTCCCAAATTCCAAACAGGATTTCTGTCACGGTGCCTTGCTTTGTCGAGTGTCTGGGATACGGTTGTTCTTGAAATAGCTTTTCTGGTCTGTGCTGTGGCTCTTACCAGACCTTTGGCCTTTTGTTTACTTCTTTGGCGAATGTTCTCCTTACGTGGTCATTGACTTTTGGTAGCATAATGACTGCCTCGAACATCTTTCAGCTCTTCTGATCAGCTTTCGAATCATCTCATGGGTATTAGTCAGCGCCTAGTTTTTAGGGTTTTTTGTTCAAACTTTGAGGTGTCATTCAGTTTTTTTTTTGTGGGGTTTTTTTTTTATTTGTTTGTTTTAAAATAGATTTTATCAACATAATTCCGGGGCGGCACGGTGGTGTAGTGGTTAGCGCTGTTGCCTCACAGCAAGAAGGTCCTGGGTTCGAGCCCCGGGGCCGGCGAGGGCCTTTCTGTGTGGAGTTTGCATGTTCTCCCCGTGTCCGCGTGGGTTTCCTCCGGATGCTCCGGTTTCCCCCACAGTCCAAAGACATGCAGGTTAGGTTAACTGGTGACTCTAAATTGACCGTAGGTGTGAATGTGAGTGTGAATGGTTGTCTGTGTCTATGTGTCAGCCCTGTGATGACCTGGCGACTTGTCCAGGGTGTACCCCGCCTTTCGCCCGTAGTCAGCTGGGATAGGCTCCAGCTTGCCTGCGACCCTGTAGAAGGATAAAGCGGCTAGAGATAATGAGATGAGATGAGATAATTCCAGTGAAAAACAAAGCAAAACTTTTTTTTTTTTTTGTGGGGGGGGGGGGGGGGGGGGGGGTAAATGAAAAAACACTTTTGCCACCAGGTTAATCAAAGTCTGCACACCCTTTTGAGAATGGAGCATGTCACTGTGCTCAGAATTATCCAGGAACATTCAGACTCATTTTCAAAAGTAACTATCTGAGAATTCTTGCAAGTACTGCTCACTCCCTGCATAGAACAACATCCTGGATTCTTAACATGTCTGGGCAATGGGGTAGGGTGGCTAGATGGAAACCCTATCTCACAAAAAAAAATCTTACAATTCCCCTAAACCATGCAGCAAAACGTGTTACCATCTAACAAAGCCATGGTAGAATATTTGGGCAAAACTGTAAAAGATGGACATATTTGGTGCATAAATTAAAACCCAAAGAACACTATATACGTACAGTGAAGCATGGTGGTGGTGGCATTGTGTTTTGGAGCTGCTTCTCTTCAGCTGGGACTGGGGCTCGAATCAGGAGAGAAAGGATCATGTATCGCTCCAAATACCAATCTATTTTGGCACAAAACCGACAGGGATCTGTTCGACAGCTGGAGACGAAGAAACGTTTCACCTTCCTTCCAGCACAGTAATGTCCCAAAACATAAATGCGAGTCAGCAAAGGAAGAGAAGATGCTGATCACTGTTTTAGAAGTGCCCAGTCAGAGCCCAGATCCTAAATCATAGAAGATCTCCATGCAGTTTGATGAGTCTGGAGTGTTTTTGCAGTGAAGTTGGTAAACTGTTACCCAAAGAGACGGAGTGCTGGAGTACAAGTAATGGGAGCTTTAACAAAGTATTAGTGTGCACACTTGCGCAAGTCTTTGTATGTTTGTTCTTTGCCCTTGACCACCCCCCCCAAAAAAAAATTTCAATGAATACTTTTTTTTTTCTTGAATTTAGTTGGTTGCTAAAGTAATGTTCAATGTTGATACATATATGGAGAGGGAGGTATGCGTGGATGTAAATGTGCAAGATGTAAGCTATTTCATAGCTTGATAGAGAGAGAGAGAGAGAGAGAGAGAGAGAGAGAGAGAGAGAGATTGTATGCACCATGTGTATATTTCCTAACCATCAGAAATGCAAGGCTTTATTTTATAGTCATTTTTGCTTTCATCAGTTCCTCTTCCACCATCCCTCTCTCTCCCCCTCCCTCCCTCATTCACTCCTCCTCAGGGAGTCATCCCCTCTGCGCTGTCGGCCCTCATCAGCCACCACCGTGTCACTCCTTTCATTAGATGTGACAGGCCATGGTCTCTCTTATTCAGAGTGCTGTGCTCATCATCATCGTCATCTCTCTCTCTCTCTCTCTCTCTGCCTGAAGTAAAGCTAAGTGAACATTCTTGAAGTGATTAGGCCTGTTTAACGGTTCTTTCCGGCATTGCTGCTCATTTCCCTGGCACGGCTGCTCAGTGGTGTGTGTACACACACACACACACACACACACACACACACACACACAAATCAGAGCCCAGTGTGTTTGTACATGCTCCTTCAGTATCAGAGACATGTTGAACTAGATGATTCGAAACTACCCTCATATCCACAGCGATAGACCCATGACCTCAACTAACATCCCAGAGATCAGCGAGAGAGAAAGAAGTGCACGGAGTGACCCCCTGCTCACTAAACCAGCCCCATGGCATAGTGATGCGCAATCACATCCCCTCCAATAGCTCCAGTTCGAGCTGAGCAGCTGGCTTGTGACCTCTCGAAAGTTAAACTGCAAGAGTTTAGAGAATATGGAACCAGACTTGAAACAGAATCGTGCATTTCACTCGAGTGCTGATGATGGTGTGTGCGCACGTGCGTGTGCTGAACACTGAGTTTATTTATGCCTCGCATTATTCTCAACAAACTGAACATACTGTAATAACCCACGGAATCGACCGCAGGTGTTTACGTCATTAAAATATGATTTCATCAGGGCGTTAGTCTCGCCAGTTCTTTTTTTTATTGGCTGCAATTTGCTGATCAGCATAGAGCAAGGTTTATGAATTATGAATCTCGGTTGTGCAGTAAATTTTGAAAATGTTCCCCCAATATGGAAAGCATGTCGTCATAATCCAAATAAATGATGTGAGCGTTTGTCCCAGTGGAAATTTGAAAGCATATGCGTCACATGTTCAAGGCAATGCTGACACCTGGTGGTGTTTTCATTTATATATTATATGAAAATATATATACACGAGACTGCACATTTATGGAGGATTTTTTTTTGTGACCTATTTTTGTAAATCCGTAAATGTAATGTCCAATAAATACAACAATGAATGTTTCAATTTATTACACCCAAACCTATTTTCAGTTTATATTTCATAATTTATTGACACATTTAATAAAGGATGTGGGGAGATTTTCGGTAATGAAATTACCTTCACAGCAAAATGTGGTAACTTTTGTAGTTGCAGTGCTCAAGAATCTTGAGCACTTTTTTTAAAATAAAAATTTCACACTGTATGGGGTAGACGTGTGACGATTAATCGATCCCCAATCTATCGATCCATTTCAATACGCGATTCAAAAATCAATTAAAATTTAATGAATCAAGATTCACTGACAGTTCACCAGCAATACCTAATTTCATCCTGATAACCCGAGATGCATAACAAATTTCGACAAATGGTATAATTTTGATTTTAAAAATTTGATTCAGTGCCCGGAGCTGTTTGTGGTTGCTGTATTGATCTTGCGAGATCACATGTTGCTTTGTGAACAACATGGCGGACAACTCGGAGTTCCCAAAGTCACCAGCTTTTAAAAGCCCAGTTTGGCGGCATTTCTTACTGTCTCGTGACAGAAAACGTGTTGTGTAAGCTGTGGGAGTCTAAGTTTCCTCATCATGGCAACACCACTAACATGCAGAATCATATTCGGCGGCACCATCCAGCAACTGAAACCGAAGTTTCACGAAGAATCTGCATCTAAACGTCAACAAGTTGAATCTGGGACTTCTTCAAATGAGACAACTACGTCTGTACAGAACATGTTTAAGAAGCAGAAACCATTTCCACGTAGAAGTCCGAGAGTGACTGGAGTCTGAATAAAGACTCCAAGGGCAATTTTTTTTTTATTGCTCTACATTTCTAGGCTGAGAGTTAACAGAATATTGACAATGATCTGCATCAGTTATAGAATAGTGGACAAAAAATATGAATGGTGATTCAAATCAAGTCGGAAGGTCAAAATCATGAAAAAACTGAATCGTCACACCTCTAGTTATGGGGTCTCTTTAACTCTGAACGCAAAATCTTTTATGAGGAAAGGAAAGTCAGAAATGGAATTACATCATAAAAAATTAACTTTCATTTCTTAAAATTCAAACCAAGATTTATCTGAAGCGACATTGCTATAATCGGGGTGGTGATTTTTAAATACGGTTTTCAGGACATTTTGCCTTGGATTCCACACTTTACCAAGATCACTGAGCTGACAAGTTAAGGCAATCTTAATAATTTCATAATTTTAGCTTCTCTGCTGAAAAATTTTCCATATATTTAAAGATTTCTTGATGGATAAATGGAAACTTAGATCGAAGGTTTGAAGGATTCCAAATGTTCACTTAATGAGAGACTCGTACCCGAAAGACCTGTATGTGAACGAAGCCGAGACTGAGTGGTGCGTGTATGTGGCCCAGGGAAAAATGAATCAGTGAATCACTCCAACGACTCATTACTCCAGAGTTGCACAAAAGCGTAGTTCAGAATGAACAAATTGTTCACAAATGACACGTCACTACACCACTCTGCTAACGTTAAGGGTACTGTAACCGACGTACTGCCAGATAAAGGAACAGATGATTTTGTCATTCTAATTACCAAAACTGTATAGTACAGTGTGAGACACATTTCAGTCATAATGTGCTTTTACAGACCTATCAGAACAGAGCTAATTTGCATATTAGAATCCTTCAAATCTTTAATAAATATTTCAGTATATCCTTAAATAAATGTATCGATAAATCATGACATTTAAATGGAAATACATTTTGTAATAATAAATTGGAAGCTTTATTGATGTCTTTTCTGGATTTTTATCCTCCATCAGACACTACCAGCTAAATGTTGACTGTTTTTATATGCAGTATGGTATAAGCTCGTTCCCAGTGACACTCTGGCGCTATACAGTCCCAGCTCTACTGTAGAATCCTTCTCATTTTAGATTATCATGCTGTATTGTACAGCTTAATACCAAACTTCTGCTGCTGCTGCTGCTGCTGCTGCTGCTGCTGTTATGACCGACACACTCTGTTCATGTTTCCACAGCATACATGAAGCGACGCCACAGCTCGGTCAGCGATGCTCAGCCAGTAGACAGTGGCCTGACAGGGTCAGAGTTTGGCCCAGGCACCAGCCCTCAGCACCACCCTCAGCAGCAGCTGAAGAAACCGCGGGTGGTCCTAGCTCCCGAGGAAAAGGAGGCGTTGAAGAGGGCCTACCAGCAGAAGCCCTATCCATCTCCGAAGACCATCGAGGAACTGGCAACCCAGCTCAACCTCAAAACCAGCACGGTTATCAACTGGTTCCACAACTACAGGTATGTTCTGCAAGATGCGACCTTAATCCAGTTGCATAGTCCAAATCTCAATCTGTGTACAATTTGTATGTAATGATTTTAAAGATTACAGTATTCTTCTTTAGTACATGCCAGAGCTGTATGAACTGAACCGTCATCTAGTCGTTCATTAACACTGTGTTAGGAACAAAAAATGTTTTTGCTCTGTTAGTGTGGAGCTGATATAGGGATTAGTAAGCTACAACTACAGAATCTATTCCTTTTTTTTTCCTCGAAGAATACACTCGTGTTATGGAGAGCATCCGCCATACAAGCGCATGAATATTCAGTTACAGCTGGAACTTGTACGAAAATAATGCACACCTTCTGACCAATCAGATTTGAGCATTCAGCCACCTTGTGGTATCAGTACTTTTAATGCCTTCTTCATAGCAGTCATCCATCCTCTTTCTCTTCTTCCATCCATCCTTGAAACTTTCCCTCCCCTCTTTTTGTCCCCAAATACATTTCTGCATTTATCCCTTTGTCTTCTGGTCAGTCCATCCCTCCATTCAGCATACGTCCATGAATCTACTGATTCATTCCTCCGTCTGTGCAGCTTTCTATCCAAACATCCCTCCATCAGTGTATCTTTCCATCCCAGCGTCCTTCCCTCGCTCTGTACCCAAATCCCTCTGCCCACAGATCTCTCCTTCCCTCCATCTCAGTCTCAAAATATATCCATATCTCCTTCCATCTATTCAGGGCTCTGTAATGGATCGATCGATGAAGGGATCTCCATCCATCCATCCATCCATCCATCCCTCAGTACTTCCCTTCATCTGTAAATGCTTCCTTCTCTCCCTCCCTCCATAGAGTTATTCCTCTCTATATCCTACCATCTATACCTCCCTTCATACATGTCTCACTTCCATCAGAGCAATATTCCTCCATCCTTACATCTGTTTCTCCATCCATTGATCCTTTCTGTATATCGCACCCTTTCTCTAACTGTATAATTCTCCGTTCATTCATGCATCTCTGTCTATCCATCTACCCAATTCGTTTCTTACTTAATGATGATCTATACACTCAGATAAAGTACAGATCTCTAATCTCTCTCTCGCTTGCTCTCTGCAGGTCTCGTATCCGTCGGGAGCTCTTTATCGAGGAGATCCAGGCGGCAGGCTCAGGCTCAGCTTCAGCAGGTGAAGGCGGCTCGCCCTCAGTCCAGGCAGGAAAAGCAGGCGACGGTTGCGATGGCACAGATTCAGACGGCACGGCTGAGGGGCGACACGACAACCCCAGCGACGAAAAGCCCACCTCCGGCCCCGAGGACATGCCCAAGGAGCCCACTCCGTCTAACTCGCCAACCCCTGAAGACCCCACTACCTCAGCCGCCGAAGGACCTGGCACCAGCGGGCACCAGGGTGGCACCACAGGCCTTGTCCTGTTCGGCTTCTCGCACAACCCCAAGGACAACAGCCTGCGCAAAAAGAAAGCCGCCAACCTCAATAACATCATCCACCGGCTGGAGAAAGCAGCCAGCAAAGAGGAGCCGTCTGAATGGGAGTTTTGAGGCCTCGCTAGTGTCCTTCCTCACGCTCTCTCATAATACACACACAAACACACACACACACACGCCCTCCCCGCTACCCCCGATCTGACCTAGGAGGAGATGCTGACCTCCTGAGGGCATAGCCAAAGTCAAGTGCGGCCATGAGACTTTCAATTTCGAAGAGGAGGAGAAAGAAGTGAATAAGTGCAGTAGTGGATATAAGAAGAGGAAGCGGATCGTTCCGGATTCTCGTACTGAGATGAAGCACTTAGCCGTCCCCGTCGGCCACGGCGCCCGAATAAACCACCCCGAACTCAGCATTAAGCTGCCTCTCTCATCTAGGGCTCTTTCCTTCAAAGGCACACTTCAAGGGGAGGATCAGCACACTCGCCTCAAAGTGCGCACAGACTCCGAGCTCTGATTCTTCACACTGTTGATTTGAGTTACTGTTACACTTATTTTCTTTTTGTCTCTTTTTGTTTTTGTTTTGTTTTTTGTAATCAATGTGAGCGCATAATATTTTAACCTACTCCATTACGTCTGGCTGAAAAACAAGAGGATTGAGAACAAAAAAAAAAGAAAAGACGGTTACTGAAGGGAGGGAATTGGAAGTTCGTCACATTTCCCATCTTTCCCTCCTTCAAATCCGCCATCTAATGGCTGAAGACCTCCTGTATTTCTTCACCTCCTTTTTTTTCTATCAGGAAGTCCTCTGATGAAGAACAAGGTTTAGCGTTAGCAATTCGGTTGCCACTAAGAGATTGCACAGTCTATTGACTCTAAAGGACAAAAAAAAAAAGATACAAAATACATACATACTTTTCAGAAGGGAGAATTGACCTGAGAGGAAAAAAAAGTGTTTTAAAACTTTGAAAAGAAGAAAAAAAATCACTAATTCACAATTTTTGTACATGCAAAAAATGCAAGGTTTAGAGAAGAAAAAAAAACAAAGGACAAATATAAGGACAATTTATCGTGGTAGCTGACGTAGTGATATTTCGTCATGTAGTGATTTTCGTCATGTAGAGCTCATCGAGCACATCACAGCTTTAACAGCACAGTTCACGCTCGTTGCATTATATCGTTTTCAACCATGTTCAGGAAACGAAAAGATAAAATAGGAAAAAAAATGAAGCGGAAATTATAACGAATCATGACTAGACAGTTAAGACTAAAGCCTGCTGAAAGAAGAAAAAATAAAAACGTCGGAATCTGTTGCAGGAACGGATCGAGGATTAGAGGATTGTGGGGTTGGAGTACTCTACTCATTAGACACAAGTGGTACTGTTAAGTCTTCAGGCAGGGTTTTAGTTTTTCCTCTGACGTCGCCAAGAGATGCACAGTTCACTTTAACGAAAATGGAAAAAAAAATAACAACAACAAAAGACCATACACCACACACTCCACGATTCGGCCGTGATACAGGTGCGTGTGCTGTACGTCTGAGGGATTTCCCGAGGGACTCGATTCCAAATTTCATTCCCTCCTTCCTCCTTCGAAAGTCTTTAAAGGGTACCAGAAAAGAGTTCCCAAAAGTACTGTTACATTTGATAGCGTTTGAATCGAGCACACGCAAGCACCAAGTACGTGATACCAAAGTATTGCTTCATGTTTCTTAACAAGATGCATTTCTTCCTTGCATTTCTGGGGAAAAAAAACTGCCTCATTGGTATCTGTGCAGTATATTGGCACTTTTTTTTTCCCTCTTCTGTGTTTAAACTCGAGGTAACCCGTAAAGAGAGGAGATGCTGTGTGTGAAGACACGGCCGTCCTCTCAACCCCCCAAACAAGCTCTCAGTGCCTGCAATCCACTGCCTCCCTTCTATACATCTGTGTAGACATGATGCACACGTCATTTTGTGTATGAGATCAGTTGTACATATTACATGCACGCACGCATGCACACACACTCACGTAGAGTGCACAACTGCCCCACTTCCTCTCTTCTCATAAGCTGTTTGTTATTACCGATTATCATCATCATTATAAGGCTTCTAATGAAGTAGTGGATTTTATTCCCTTTTATTTTTATTTTTTTGGATTGTTTATGTTTTAATCTTTATCGCCATATCCGAAAGCATCATGTAGAGTTACACGAGTTTATTTGGTTTATTTATAGGTTCTTTGTTTTGTTTTTATCATTTTTTTTTATTGTGTACTGGTTTATAAGAGGGCAAGTAACTTTTTTTTTTTTAAAAATATAATTTTAGACTGATTTTAGACTGCCGGCAGTATTGGGTAATATTTACAAGATTTAGTTCTCATGCGTTGTATATGAATGAATTCTGCAGATTATTTGAACTCGTTTCTATGACTTTGAATTCTAATGATGTCACTCACTTCAGAATGATCACGATGGCATTTAATGGCTGACTAATAGCTGTTCACTTTTTATCGTTTTATCCGAGTTAGAGATTTTTGTCACTCTTTATTCTCATGTAGTACGAAGCATCGCGTCTCTTTATGTATCCTCCGATATACTGATCTCGTTTGACGTATTTGGGAATCTGTTTCTTTTCCCTTTTGCCATTTATACTTTTTGTTTTGTTTTGTTTCATGTGTTAGTGAGCGTGTTTCGTACCTCTCAGGCCTTATGTACACTGGCGTTTCTGTCTCTGCGCTTCAGAGAACGTGGACTTCCCTAAATGTTGTGTTCGGGACACTGCAAATGATCACCACGTGTGTGTGAGTGAGTGTGTTTGGTGTGTGTTTCAATTTTTCGCTGGTTTTTGGTTTGATAGTATGCGTGTTGATGGTGTGCCAACTTTTTCCCTGCCCACACATTTCTTTCTGTGAAAAGAAAAAAGTCTGCACTATTTCAGCATTAAGCTTTGTCTACGTTGAAGTCGAGGCATAAAGAGGGCTTGGTGTTTGTGCCTTTTTTCCTTTCTTTCTTTCTTTCTTTCTTTCTTTTGGAAGAGGACTCGCATCTGGGGGAAAACCCCAACAGGTAACTGTTAGGGCTGCTGATGACATTTTGTCGCATTTGAATACATTTGAAAATGAATAAGCCTTCAGTTTTATCCTACCAAGGAAACACACACTATAAAGTCATGTTGTTAAAAGTGAGAAGGAAAGATTTGTCAGTATCGGCAGTAATGTTAATATTCAGAGTCGAATCAGTCACCTTTAACTCGTCTCCAGTTGGAAGATTTATTAAAGCAATAAACTACTCGATGGCGTGTTAGTGATGATACGTGTCAGGATGTGAAGGATGCCCTCTAGTGGTTTATTGCTTTTCTATAAAATGGTGACAAAAATGAGACCATAAAATCTAGTGTTCGGTATTCACAATAAAGTAAAACGCGCAATAAAAATATGTATGTATATGTACAGTACTGTGCAAGTCTTGGCACAGACACCCTTTTTTGTACAAGCTTTTCTCTCTCTCTCTCATATATATATATATATATATATATATATATATATATATGGGGGGGTTAATATGACTTCTACATTATTGAGTCAGAACAAAAATATTTTCAATTTCCAACCATTCGTTTTCCAGCATGGCAGGAGAGAAAGCAGTACATTACATCAGAAACCACTTTTCATACAAAAACCCATAATGAAGGCAACTGGGTTTTGCTGCAAATAATTAAGAAGCAAGTGCAACAGTCAAAGTGTCCAGAAGAACTGAAGCTGGTTCTGGAAGATTCTCAGTAAAACTTAGCAGATCATTTTCTTATAAAACTGCACAAATTGTCTCCGAGATGAGTATATATATATATATATATATATATATATATATATATATATAAATATATATATATATATATATTTATATATGTATGTATGTGTGTGTGTGTGTATATATATATATATATATATATATATATATATATATATATATATATATATATATAAATAATTTTTTTTTTTAAGCAAAGGGTTGTCACACCAAATATTGGCTTGGTTGCTTGATTGATTTATTGGTGTCTATTGCAAATTCTAGATTGTTTTTAATGTAGAAATGTTTAATTTCATTGATTTTGAAGGCGTCTTTGCGCTACAGCACTTCTTTGAGACTTTTACACAGTACTGTGTGTGTATATGGATTTATGACACAATTTTTTCCCCTTATTTTAGGCCCTATTGCTCACTTGGACATGGTCTCAATTGGCTTCCTCTTCACTATACATGCTCACTACATAGGGTCGAGAAAAGAAAGTTTAGTGACCATTTTGGAAACCGTGTTGTTCTAAATCAGCTGTTTTTAAGCAGCATCTTGTTTTCTGAACGAACAAATTTCTAAAGAATGGCACATTTTGGATTTGACGTTTTCAATGATGCAGCGATTACTGTAAAAAATTATAACAAGATAACTGAACAACGGAAACCTGGCGAATTTATTACCATGCAGGAATTAAAAACATTTTAATATCTTATAACAGTTAACGAAAGAGCTATTAAAACAGGATTTGAGCTCCATTCAGAGGAAACTAGCAAATCCAGTAAAATTTATTCTGTCCACATTCACTGGATATGAGCAATCACGCCCTCTCATTGGCTACTCTATTACTAGGCTATCAGCTCATATCCCATGAGTAGAGAAAAACAAAATGCCGGAGCGTGTTGCTGAAACAGCCGAGGACGAAATAAAAACTCTACTCGAAAACAAAACCACAAGAAATAAAAAAAGCAACAAAATATGGAATGAAAGTATTTGATGGTAAGAATGTTTTTTTTTTTCAAGAATTGTTATTATTATTATTATTATAGCATTTTTTTCACAAATTGCAACTGTCATTTCGCCAGTTTGTTTACTTTCTAAGCGGAAATTATTTTGTCAGATGTTTTGTATGAAGTTTTTATTTATCGAATTTGCAAAAAATGAAAATGCTCTGTTTCTCAAAATCCAGTGAATGTGGATAGAATAAAACAGTTATTCCACTCAATCTCGTCTTACATGGCTTTATAGACAACTCGATGCTATGCGCCTCATCAGCTATCAGCTCATGTATGACTCGATTTCGTGGAATAACTGTTTTTTTATACAGAGGGCGCAGGTGTTGTAGGTGGTGTAGTGGTTAGCGCTGTCGCCTCACAGCAAGAAGGTCCGGGTTCGAGCCCCGTGGCTGGCGAGGGCCTTTCTGTGCGGAGTTTGCATGTTCTCCCCGTGTCCGTGTGGGTTTCCTCCGGGTGCTCCGGTTTCCCCCACTGTCCAAAGACATGCAGGTTAGGTTAACTGGTGACTCTAAATTGACCGTAGGTGTGAATGTGAGTGTGAATGGTTGTCTGTGTCTATGTGTCAGCCCTGGCGACTTGTCCAGGGTGTACCCTGCCTTTCGCCCGTAGTCAGCTGGGATAGGTTCCAGCTTGCCTGCGACCCTGTAAAACAGGATAAAGTGGCTAGAGATGATGAGATATATACAGTCTTTTTTCTACATTAAGCGACAAATTTAGCAAAAAATAATACAAATAAGGAAACGTTACATTTTATGTTGGGTGACTTAAAGTAAAACATGGGATCTTAAACATTTAATGTGCATTTTTCCCCCTTTTTCGAAGGAATTTAAAGAGAGGAATTTATTCACACCACCAATATTGCCATCAGTTTTTTTCCCTTTTTTTTAAATACTGCACTATAAGCTCTTCATAAAGCAGCATATTTAATGAGATTTGTCGGCTTTTGTATTCGGCCCTGCTGTCTGACCCCAGTGCAGTGGTGTGAAGACTGAGCACGAGCTATTATCTGTTCATCATTTGCACTTATTCATTTCATTTCATCTCACTTATTTCCCCCATCAAGTTTTCGAGCAGATGGCCTTATACCGCACTGCATCATGCTTTCAAAGCACAAAGATTGGGGGTTAAAAGTAGCAAAGCAGTTCAGTCCATGGAAGCCTGTGGAACTGTGAACGTTTTTCAGCTCTTACTGCCATTGAGATTATTGTTAACTTCGCGAAGCCCTTTACAGGTTCAATGAATCGTCTTTGAAAGCACTTAAAGCAGCACACCTGCAATTTGCGTTCTGCAAAAAAAAGTAATTAAAAAAAAATTATGTATGTAAAACCCTCCCCTCCTTTTTTTTTTTTTTTTTAAATGGAGCCAAAGGCTTTCTGTCACATGGACACTGACTGTGTCTCCTTTAACTCTGTTTTCACTGCAACATGGTAATGCAATTACCATCATATAAGAACCATAAGGTTATAAACTAAACAGTTACATCTCATTGCCTTTCGAGTTTAAAGCACTCCCACATTTCCACATCCTTATTCATCATGTTGGATTTAGAGCTAACGCACTTCCAGATTGCACAGAAAATCCTGTCACTGATCACTGATAAAGCACAATCTTACACGGGGACTAAAAATAAAAGGCAGCGCAGTCCGAGTACAGGTTCTCGTTTTAAAAGGTCAATGAATATGAGCATGGCATGGGCTAAGGCATGGGCCAGTCGACGCGCTCCGGGTCTCGAGTGCCTTCTTACCCTGCAGGTGGGATCATTTCAGCCCAGTTCATCTGACAATGAAATGGTTTCCATCATACTGTAGAGCGAAGAAACACTAACTGTTCTATGTTTATAAATTTTAACAAAAGACGCCATGTCGACGCCATGTCTCTTTATTTATATATATATATATATATATATATATATATATATATATATATATATATACACTGTGTGTGTGTGTGTGTGTGTGTGTGTGTGTGTGTATGATATATATATACATACACTGTGTGTGTGTGTGTATATGTATGTGTATATATATATATATATATATATATATATATATATATATAGCACGTACACACCGGCCACTTTAATAGGAACTTGTTCTTGATTCTAAGTTTCTCTTGGCTGCAGGAGTGGAACCCAATAAGTGTGGTCTTCTGTCTGCTGTTGCATGCTGAGATGCTTTTCTGCTCACCACGGTTGTAAAGAGTGATTATACAAGTTACTATATCCTTCAATCACTCTGTTTGTTTTTTGTTTTTCGTACCATTCTGTTGTGTGTGTGTGAAATTCCCAGGAGATCAGCATTTTCTGAAATACTCAAAGCAGCGGTCCATCTGGCTCAAACCAACATCCATGCCACAGTGAAAGAAAGTCACAGTTCACTGTGAGATTACAATTTTTCCCAATCTGATGTTTGAACATTAACTGGAGCTCTTGATTTGTATCTGCATGATTGTGCTGCTGTCAAGGGATTGGCTGATTAGAGAACTGCACAAAACCGCTGCAGGTGGGTGGATGAACGGGTGTTCCTAATAAAGTGGCCAGTAAGTGTATATAAATGTATATAAAACACTAAACATTTGGCTGTCTCTTGAATGCTCAGTATTCGTCCCTGCACTTTTTTTTCCACTTCTCTAATTTCGAAATGTCCTCAAATGCATAAACACCAAGTCCTCCTCTTGTCTTGAATGTTTTATTGGTTTCTTCAGAAAGCTTTCTGTAGCCACACACGCTTTAGGGGTTTCACACGTCTGATTAAATCCTCCAGGTTTTGCAGATTTACTGAATTATGTATGGTTTAATTTAACACGGATCTCCTTTTCTTGGTGCTTGAGGCTGATGTTTTGTTTTTTTGTTTGTTTGGTTGGTTGGTTGGTTGGGTTTTTTCCCCCCTCTCCTTTTCACCATTGCGTGTCGCTGTTTTGTACTGACTGGTCAGTGGAAGATATTTAGTTTTATCTTATGCGAAGTTATTCATACACTGATGAGAACACTGACTTAAGTGACTTGAATGAACCCGTGTTGAAGTTTTGTTTGTTTGTTTTTTTCAAATGTCCTCCTCTTTCGTTCATGCA